>NW_026607796.1:0-115163 GCF_029499605.1 Hyla sarda
TCCGACCGCTGGGGCCCCCTGTGATCTCCTGTACGGAGCCCCGACAGCCCACGGGAAGGGGGCGTGTCGACCTCCGCACGAGTCGGCGGCCGACACGTCCCCTCAATACAACTCTATGGCAGAGCCGAAGCGCTGCCTTCGGCAATCTCCGGCTCTGCCATTGAGATGTATTGAGGGGGCGTGTCGGCCGCCGCTTCGTGCCGGGGTCGACACCCGCTATCTGGGCGGAGAGCCGGGGCCCCGTACAGAGAGATCGCAGGGGGCCCCAGCGGTCGGACCCCCCGCGATCTCAAACTTATCCCGTATCCTTAGGATAGGGGATAAGTTTTTCACCACTGGACTACCCCTTTAAGCCAACCTGAAAAGAGATCCACACACACCAAAATGTATTCATACCCTCCTCACAAGGGGAGTTGGACACAGTGGTCCCTCAAGTTACAAAAGTAATTGGTTCCAGGACGACCATTGTATGTTTGGACTGTAACTCTATGGAAACCTGGTAATTGGTTCTGAAGCCACCAAAAATGTCATGCAAAAATAGGAAAAAGTGAAGATTAAAGAAAGATAAGTAGATACTAATATAGATAAAGCAAATCCTTCCATATAAAAGTAATAGAGATCTGCTGGGAGCTGTAATCACTGTCTATGTAGAGGACAGGAGCTTCTTCAGGGTCCTGTACAGTACACACAGTGTCCCAAAAAAATGTAAAATAGAGCTGCCCCCACCTGGAGCAGCTAACCCTGGCACAGGTAAGAGTAGTACAGAACATGTAATACCTCCCTGTACTGTAGGGGGTGCTACCAGACAGGAATTCAGTGCATACACTTCAGTAATAAAGGGGTTTTACCAGTGAATGGCCATTCTGATTGGTCGGTTCTTGCAGCCATGGACACGTGTCACAGATCTGGACTGTTTGTACATTGTATGTTGTGTCTGGTTTCAAGTTCCAATGGTCCAGAAAAGACCATTGTATGATGAAACTATTGTATGTTGAGGCAACTGTATAGTCTATCTGCAGCTGCTAAAACGAGTAAATCCGCCACGTTTAGGAGGCACCTGCCCGCTTTCCTACATTAGGTCTGGCACAGGTCATGCCGGCCGGTGTTTACCTGGTGACCACTGTGGTAAATCCTGGGGCTATCCAGTGATCACTCACCAGTGATATTATAGTCATTTTCTAGTTGTGGGTGACTCTATGAGTCTCCGGGGACATCATTGGGCACAGAACCTTTGGTAGACAGATTTTATCCTTGTTGTTTTTATACAGACCGGTATCATTCAGGGCAGCTCGTTGCTTTATCCACTTGCCCTCCTCGCTGCCTCTGGAGACCTTTTTAAGATGGTTGCGTCAACCACATCAGGTCCATTGTGCTTTTCTTACCTGTAATAGAGAAACAGACTTGTCCTGGGCCCTCGGCATATTAAAAGCTTCTAAACCCCTTAAGGACGCAGGGTGTACATGTATGCTTTGTCCCTGCTCCCCTGCTATTACGCGGGGTCACAAGCTGGCTGGGAACCATGTCTAATGCCGGACATCATTGATCGCGGTGATTCCCGTTATTAACCCATTAGATGCCGCAATCAAAGTTGATTGCGGCGTCTAAAATAAAAGAAAAGCTTTCTTGGCAGCTCAGTGGAGCTGATCCGGACCACCGTGGTGTAACAATTAGCTGAGAGGACGGCGAGAGGGCCCTTACCTGCCTCCTTGCCGTCCAGTCTCTTCCTTGATGCTCCAGTCAGCTTCAGCGCAGATAACACTGATCAATGCTATGCTATGGCACAGAACAGTGTATACAATCAGAGGATTGCATGTTATAGTCCCCGACAGGGACTAAAAAAGGGTGTAAGAAAACAAGTTAATAAATGTGAATTAACCCCTTCCATGCTAAAAGTTTGAATCACCCCCCTTTTCCAATTTAACCCCTTAATGACGCATGACTTATATATTTACGTTCTGTGCTGGCTCCTGTTATGCGAAGCGTGCTCAGGGGCTGAGCACGCTTCATACCCGGTGGGTCCCGGTTGCTATCTACAACCAGGACCCGCGGACATTGCTGATCGGGCTGATATCCGGTATTATCCCTTTAGACGCCGCAATCAAAGTTGATCGCGGCCTCTAAAACAGGAGAAACAGTTGCCGGTTAGCTCAGTCAGCTGTTCGGGACCGCCGTGGTGAAATCGTGGTGTCCTGAACAGCTGAGAGGACAGCGGGAGGCTACTTACCTTACTTCCCACCATCCGATTGTCGCTCTGCTGCTCCATGCCTGAGATCCAAACTAGAGGAGCAGAGCACCGATAACACTGATCAATGCTATGCTATGGCACAGAACAGCGTATGCAATCCAATAATTGCATGTAATAGACAAAAAAAGTGTGAAAAAATAAGTTAATAAATGTGATTTAGCGCATAAAACAAGCCTCATATAGGCCTGTAGGTGGAAAACTGAAAGCGTTATGATTTTTAGAAGGTGAGGAAAAAAACAAAAGTGCAAAAATGGGAAAAAAAAGTCCTCAAGCGGTTAAACTGCTTTGTCAGTAAGATCCTATCCTCTTGCTGCTCAGCATCTGCCCCTGTCTGGGCTTTAACTTCTCCACCTCGGTTGGCAGCATCGGCGCCTCCATCATCTCCTTAGACGAGAATAAAAGATGCACTCCTGGTGTAGTAACGTTCCGGTAAACCCTAGCAGGTAGGTGGTAGAAGGCATACCGGAAGATGTTGTGCTGAGGACACAACACCAGCACTGGCACCTAGACTCCTAATTGGAATCCAAGATGGCCGTCAGCAGCCGCGGCATCCTCTCCAGGTCTGGCAGGATCCTCGGTGGGATGAATGTACTTGAAGAGGATCACACACGATCCACAGCGGTAAAATGGAGGATACCCGCTGGTGCTAGTACTGAGACTAGTTATGGAAGAAGAATCTGACCATAGATCCTAATAACAGAACGGTGTCGTTTATTCCATACAAGTAACATTAAAGGAGTACTCCACTGCCCCAGCGTTCGGAGCATTTTGTTCTGAACTCTGGGTGCGGGGGTCGTGACATCACACCACGCCCCCTCAATGCAAGTCTATGAGGGGGCATGGTGTGACATCATAAGGGGCGTGGCCATAACATCACAACCCCTGCAGCCCGCACTCAGCGTTCTAAACGAATGACAGGTGCTGCACAGAGATCACGGGGGTCCCAGCTGCGGGGGTCAGATATCTCATTCCCCTATTCTTTGGATAAAGGATAAGATGTCTAGGGGTGGAGTACCCCTTTAAGTTTCTAACCCGAACCGGGTTCTTCATCAGGTAAATAGATATAGGAGTACTCACAGTTACATCCTTATTATAAGCGGTGAACGAATCCCTACCGGGTCACTAGAGTCACCTGATCGGAGGTGAAATGTATATAAAAATCTATAGAATTGATATCCTCCTAAATATGCAAATATAAACAATATATATATCAAAAACCTTTACATTATGTCAGAAGGATTTACAAGAAATGAGAAATAGCCAAAAAATGGAGACGGATGCCTCTGGAAACAGCTGGAGGCACCCCACGTTCATATACAAAGGGTAATGGGGACATAAAACTATAATCTACACATAAGGGGTTTTACAATATGGTGACAGAATATAAAATCCATATATTATACGTCCCATTATGAGCCATAAATGTGTATAAAATGTCACGGTGCGACACCTAATGGAGGAACACGCTGGTCTTACATCCAAATGGAGAAGGTAAGTTTTATGGCCTCGCATGGTGGACGATCAATACCATTGAAGGCATTAATGCTTTCACAATACAGCGTGATGTTGAGCGCCTTGTTTATACAGTTACAAATATATAGAAAAAATATTATAAAAGTATATACAAAATGAATAGTATATTTATAAAGAGGTAAAGTGTATAGGCAGCTCCCCGCAGGTAAGTCCCCTCCACAGCACGGCAGGTGTATGGCGGCACCAAAGTCCATATGAGCAGGAAAAATAACCAGCGTGGACAATGCAGAGTCCTGTTTATTGGAGAAAAGTCACAAGAAGGTGAACACCATGACGCGTTTCAGGCGTCGCCGCTCTTAGTCATACAATGTTTACACTGAATTTCTCCAGTTAGATAGGTGAGAACATTAACCCCTTTAGGACTGAGCCCTTTTTCACCTTAAGGACTGAGCCCTTTTTTGTAATTCTGACCACTGTCACTTTAAGCATTAATAACTCTAAGATGCTTTTACCGATTATTCTAAATTCTACAATTTTCTAAATTTTCATGAAAATTGCAAAATCTGAAGTGACAGATGTTACAGAACTACAACTCCCAGCATGCCTGGGTAGTCTTGGCATGCTGAGAGTTGTAGTTTGGAAACATCTGGAGGGCTACCATTTGGGCACCACTGTAATAGTGGTCTCCAAACTGTGACCCTCCAGATGTTGCAAAACTACAAAACCCAGCATGCCCAGACAGCCTTTGGCTGTCTGGTCTGGGCATGCTGGGAGTTGCAGTTTGGCAACCACTAGAAGCGCATCAGTAAAGATCGCTTTACTGACATCTTCCTACCCCCCCACCGCCGCCTCCCTACCTGCGCCGCTGATCTACGATGTCTCCAGCGATGATCTGCGGTCCCCACGGCATCTTCTCTCCAGGTAACGGCCGCCATCTTCTCCCCCCGTTCTGCCCGACATCGAGGGGTGGGCAGAGCGGGGGCTTTCCATGGCAACCCCCTGTTGTGCGCTGTCATTGGTCAGAATTAATTTCTGACTAATGGCAGGGGATAGGAGGAGGTTGCACCACTGCAACCTCGCTCCTATCCCTCAGGATGATCGGAGCTGTCACTGACTGCTCCGATCATCCCTATTTTCTGGGCGATCGGGTCACCAGAGACCCGATCAGCCCTGAATAGCATAAAATTGCATGTCTGACTTAACATGTGATTTCCTGCGATCGCCAACATGGGGAGGTCTCAGGACCCCCCTCGGTGATGTGCCGGGATGCCTGCTGAATTATTTCAGCAGGCATACCGGTCCCCGCCTGGCTAGCAGCGGGGACCGGAATTCCCACGGGCATATCCATCCTTAAGAGGTTAAAGGGGTACTCCGGTGGCCAATGTGTTTTTTCAGTTTCTACTTACCCTTGCAGGTGAGTTTTGTTCTTATCTCTGGTCTCAGTCTCGCTCTTTGTTTGTCTTTCTTTTCTTTGCACAAGTGTGTCCATGTAGTGTAGCATCTATTTCCGTTTTGCCTTTGTTTTAGAAACTAGCCGGTCTCCTCTTTCAGTGCCCCGCCCAACTTGTTTTGCGTTGCCGCCAAGCCCTGTTTGTGGCCGGCTTTATTTTTTTTCCCTTTAGCCCTTTCCCTGCCCTGTTCATTAGTATACTCATCCCACCCTCAGCTTCTCACCCCACAGTCCCCACATCAGGGAATTAATGAATTGTCAGTGGGGGGGGGGGGGGGGGCTGATCATATGTGACCCGCGGGCGCTGCTCTGCTTCTACCCCCCCCCTCAAAAAAAAAAAGCAATGTCCCCGCATCAGGGAAAGTGTTAACTGTGAGCCGCAGCCTGCACATTCTTCCCATGTTAGGGAATGAATTGTCATCCGCAGTGCGCTGTCCCCACATCCGTGAACTAATCATAATTTGAATCACCATCCTACGTTCCCTCGTTGCTACGGTAACGGCCTCACAGTCCCCTGCTGCGATCCTCACACTGCTTCCTGGGGAGGGGAATGTCACAGAGCCGTCAGCGTATCACCGGCCGCAGCGATGTCCCGCCTCGGCCGGTCATAGGCTGAGCGCACTGTCATGTAAGGAGCCGGCCGGCAGGAAGCAGCATGAGGATCGCAGCAGAGGACCGTGAGGTTGTTACCGTAGCAACGGGGAAAGTAGGAAGGTGAGTCAAACTTTATTTTGTTTATTTTTGCAGCCTGGGTACAGGTATATGTAAAATTCATCAGTACAGATGTCCTTTAACTGTGAGACGCAGCAGCGCTGTACATTCTCCCCACGTCGGGGAATGAATGATTTGTGAGCGCGGGCGCAGGGCTTCTGATCAGCTTCTGTTCTCCGATCAGAAGCCCTGCGCCCGCGCTCAGAAATCATTCATTTCCCGACGTGGGGAGAATGTACAGCACTGCTGCGGCTCACAGTTAGCACTCGCAGGGACATCGCTTTGGGGGGGGGGAGATGGGGGCAGGAAGCAGAGCAGCGCAGCGTCACATATGATTAGTTCCCTAATGTGGGGACAGCACACTGCGGATGACAATTCATTCCCTGATGTGGGGACTGCGGGGTGAGAAGCTGACAGTGCGCCCGCAGGGGAGGATCATGATAGTTATACACAACTGGTCCCTAAAGGAAGTCAGGGATCACTTTCTACGAAAAATTACTAAAGCCCGGGGCAAAGAAAGCCCAGGGCACAAGATCCCTATTGCAGGGAGACTTCCCTAAAACTTAACTTTTAATGGTGCTCTGATAAAATATTTGTGACCAAAACGTGAAAAACTCATGTCAAGGTCCACTGTAATCTAATAACTGTGAGTGAGTTCACTGGGTTAATTGTATAGGGAACTACAGTTTCCTTTTATCTAAGTGAACCGAGACAGATTTAAAACACTAACATTTGCCCCCCTCTACTAGTTTCGGCGCTACTGCACCGTCCTCAGGAGGAACAATGGGCAAACACCTTCCCACGTGTCAAGTACTTCCTTATATATGGTCTGTTTGTGCTGTCATCACTCAGCGACAGGTGTATCAACCTATCCTGAGTGCTTGATGTTAGGGAACCAATCACAAAAATCCATTTCGGTTTGCCTGTCCTGGATTGTCCAATCACTAGGTTGCTGCCTTACCTGTCAACTCCGTGCGCCGTATTTCCGCATTGTAGGTCCAAGAAATTGATGCTGGAACCTCCAATTTCACTGGTGAACGTTTTTAACGTTTTGGTCACAAATATTTTATCAGAGCACCATTAAAAGTTAAGTTTTAGGGAAGTCTCCCTGCAATAGGGATCTTGTGCCCTGGGCTTTCTTTGCCCCGGGCTTTAGTAATTTTTCGGATCATGATAGTGCTGCGGCTGACATGTTACTAATTCCCCGGCATGGGGACAGTGCGTCTGTGGGGGGAATCCTGATAGCGCTGCGGCTGACATGTTACTAATTTCCCCGCCATGGGGACAGTGCGTCTGCGGGAGGAATCATGATAAGCGATTCCCCTGATTCCCCCGCGGGCGCACGGTCCCCATGGCGGGGAAGGGGTTACATGTCAGCCGCAGCGCTGGTACAGGGTATTCAGTACTTTGTGAGCCGGGCGCAGGGCTGGCTGACAGCGGGAGGAGACATCCATCCTCCCGCAACAATTCAATTAGTATTCATTACAGGGATGTGGAAGAGGGGCAAAACCATTGCAGGAGAAAAAAAAACAGCAACGCCTACAGCGCTGACGTCTTGTCCACAACAGTGAATAAACATGGCCGCAGGTGTGGACGACAGTCAAAGGCAACCAGAAAAACTATTTGACCTCCGTCATAGAAAAGAGGTCAGTAAAAAACATACGTGCTGTGGACAGATGTATAACATGTGATTTACAAAAGTGCTAAACTCACTACAAGCATGCTAGAGAACCATAAAACTGCGATACCGGAGTACCCCTTTAATCGAGAACATGACCTATGGATGGAAATGTGAGAGAATATGTCTTATCCAGCCATGTTGTTCAGGCGCCATGAGCTTTAAAGAGGTACTCCGCTGCCCCAGCATTCAGAAGATTTTGTTCCAACTGCTTGGAGCGGGTGGCGGGGGTTGTGTAGTCACCTCATGACCCCTCAATGCAAGTCTATGGGAGTACGGCCGCCACACCTCCCTCCCATACATGACATCACGACCCCTGCCGCCCGCACCCAGTGTTCAAAACTAATGTCAGGTGTTGCTCAGAAATCACGGAGATCACAGCTGCAGGATCCCCGCGATCAATCATCTTAGCCCCGATCCTTTGGATAGAAGATAAGATGTCTAGGGGTGGAGTACCCCTTTAAAGGACGTCTAACAAGTCCTTTCCTTGAACGGAGAGCGCACAGCTGGCTTCAGCCCCTCAGAGATCTGGGAACCAACCATAGAGCCACCTGGTTAATTCTTCTCCGCACTTCAGCCGAATACAACTTGTTCTTCCCTCTATAACCTAAGGAAGGACCCTGTGTAGAGTAGGAGACCCGACTAATCTAACACCTATAGGATCAGAATGTCCTAGAAGCCAGAAGATAGAAGTGATTTTATATGTCTAATCTGCTCATGTCCTGTTACCTTGTAGCCATATATGAGACTCTTTTCCTCCCATGTAAAATTATAGAGATGACATCGCTGGATCGGTGACTACGTTATAAAAGAAAAACTTTATTTTTTTTCCCCAATGTCTCTTTTATTGTTAACAAAAGAAAAAAAAAAGTATCAAATCATCGTTTCACCACAATAATATTCATATTGCCCCAATAATACATAAATTGCAAACAAAAAATCTTTAGAAAAAAAAGAAAGATAGAAATAGATCAACCCGACGTCTAGCATAAAACTTATTTATAATAATAAATGATTTAACCCCTTAAGGACCAGGCCATTTTTCATTTTTGCACTTCTTACCTTCTAAAAATCATAACGCTTTCAATTTTGCACCTATAGACTCATATGAGGGCTTGTTTTTTGTGCCACCATTTTTGATGGGACTTTTTGATCGCTGTTTTATACATTTTAGGGTATACAAAATGACCAAAAATACACAATTCTGGACTTTGGATTTTTTTTTAAACACCATTGACCACGTGGTTTAATTAACATGATATTTTTTATAGTTCAGACATTTACGCATGCAGCAATACCACATATTTATTTATGTTTATATTTTTTTTTATGGGAAAAGGGGGGTGATTCCAACTTTTATTAGGGAAGGGGTTAACCTCTTCAGGACGTGGGGCGTATGCATACGCCCTGCATCCCGAGTCCTTAAGGACGTAGGGAGTATGCATACGCCCATGGGAATTACGGTCCCCGCCGCTAGCCGGTTGGGGACCGGACCGGGATGCTTGTAGAATCATTCAGCAGGCATCCCGGCACATCGCCGAGGGGGGTCCTGAGACCCCCCCATGTCGGCGATCGCAGAAAATCGCATGTCAATTCAGACATTCAATTTTCTGCTATTCCGGGCTGATCTGGTCTGATCGGAACTGATTCTGACCAATGGCAGCGCAGGACAGTGGGTTGCCATGGCAACCCCTCATTCTGCCCACCCCTGGATATCGGGCAGAACTGGGGGAGAATATGGAGGCCTTTACCTGAGGACCAGATGTGATCATCAGAGACATCAGCGGAGATCACGGCTCAGGTAGGGAAACAACGTTTGTGTGTGGGGGTTTAGGAAGGAAGGGGGCTGTAAGCGATATTTACTGCTGCCCTTCCTAGTGGGTGCCAAACTGCAACTCCCAGCATGCCCAGACAGCCAAAGGCTGTCTGGGCATGCTGGGAGTTGTAGTTTTGCAACATCTGGAGGGTCACAGTTTGGAGACCACTGTTAGGCATGCTGGGAGTTGTAGTTCTGTAACATCTGTACCTTCAGATTTTGCAATTTTCATGACATTTTTGAAAATTGCTGCTCTACTTTGAAGCCCTCTAATTTTTTCAAAAAGTAAAAATATGTCCATTTTATGATGCCAACATATAGTAGACATATTGTATTTGTGAATAAAAATTAAATTTATTTGGAATATCCATTTTCCTTACAAGCAGAGAGTTTCATGAAATTTTGGGATTTTTCACCAAAAAAGGATGCAAGAAATTTACCACCAAAATAAAGTAGAATATGTCACGAAAAAACTCTCTCAGAATCAGAATATTCGGTAAAAGCGTTTTAGAGTTATTAATGTGTTAAGTGACGGTGGTCAGAATTGCGAAAAAGGGCTCAGACCTTAAGGTGAAAAAGGGCTGCGTCCTTAAGGGGTTAAATCACTTATCAACTTTGTAATTTTTTTAAACTATTTTTGCACCATTATTTAGTCCCCATAGGCGACTATTACTGTACATACAATCTACTGATTTCATATACGGTTCAATGCTTTGCTGATCGGACAAAGATGGAGGCAGGTAGGCACCGTCTCCCATCCCTCTCAGGAGCTGCCAGGAACGGTTTAGTTGATCGCCGCGTCTAAGGGGTTAATGCCGGGCATAACCACGGTCGGTTATGTCCGGCATTAGCCACAGGACCACCCGGCTATGACACGGGGTCATAGGTACACAGGTACACCCTTGGTCCTTAAGGTGTTAATGAAAAGGTTCTAAAAGTAATCTAAAGAGAACAAGTCTCCAAGGAATTGTTCAAGACATTTTGCCATGAAACAGGTTTCTCAATTTTGAATAACTGGGAACTTTTTTTTGCACCGCTGGGAAATGACTGGAGGGGGTAGAAGATCTCTAGTATATCGGAATAAGACGTCTAGTCACCAATAGTAGGTGTGAGATTAAAGGGGTACTCCAGTGTTCTGTACATTTTGTCCAGAAATCTTGGAACTGGAGGCTGTGATCATGACTTCACAGACACGCCCCCCCCCCTCCCCCTGTGACATCGCACTGAGAAGATTCTGGAATACCATGTGACAAAAGGAGAGGAGGAGTCCCATACCCCCGACAATATAACTTATATAAACTCTCCTGTATACGAATACAGGGGGAGGAGCCACGTGAGCGCTAGAGATAAATCCGCTCTGTTCTTCAGAGAGTTGGATATTCAGCTCCTCTTCTCATATAAGATGCATTTTGGTTACTATTAGGAGCAGAAGAAATCAGATAAGAATAAAGCTTAGATATTATTATTATTTAGGAAATAAATACAATCTCTCTAACCAATTTCTGGGACGTATGTTAGTATAACGCTTAAAACATTGGAGAGTAAAGATAAATTTACTTATAAAACCCCAGAAAGCCTGAGATTCCTCTATGGCCAAAGTCTTAGTAGAAGAATATAAATCTCGTAACGTAAAAGAATGTAAACGTTCCCACAAAGGGGAAGAGGGAAAATGTGTTTAGTAATAACCATAGGGAGTAAAGAAAGTGGGGTTAGGGGAGAAGGGAAATCAGAATCAGTCGTAGAGCAGTCTCGTAATACCGACAAAGTTATATATAAAAGAGGAAAGAACTAGAGAGGCCAAAGAGGAGTGCGGGGGCCACAAAATGGGCCCTATAGAAGGAGGGACTGAGGAGAATTCCATATCCACATGAGGAGGAATATAAAGGGGAGGATGAGAAAAAGAAGAGCGAACGAGCTCTAATAATCCAGACGAAGGAAAAGCTTTATAATAAGTGTGTAAATCCGGAAACACAAAACCGCCGTCTAATGTCTTCAGGGTGAGCGTCTATACGGGACACGTGGTCTCTTCTGAATCATAACAAAATTACTAAATAACCATCGGATAGAAGAAAAATAACAATTCCGTACTATGATAGGGACGGACTGTAAAAATATAAAATATTATTGGTAAATATAAGATTTAAGAACCTTTTTCCTTCCAATCCACGACATATATGGGAATTTACGAGCGTGTAACTGGGTCTTCAATCCGTGTAATAATGGCGCAAAGTGTGAAGTAAAGAGATCTTGTACCAGATGTGATCAGATCTCTAGGGATTTTATACCCCGGGGAGGACAAAGAAAAGGAAAAGAATTACACCGATGTTTACTGAACCCGGGGGACGCTGAGATATTGACGACTTCTCATATAGAAAAATGGATTTTATGATCTGAGACCGAAAATAGACGTCAAGACGGGAAACGCTGGTCTAGGGTTTGTGATAAATAAAAGTATCTGCAGCGTCTTATGTTCAGAAGAGACGATCTTCAAGGGAGACGCGCGGATCCTGTCTGATGCCTTGAATTAAAGTCTCTATAATCATAATGAGAAGGGGGCGGGGACAACACTGACACGTTACATTCCCTATATACAACGTCAGGGACAATATTACATTTATTATAAGTCCAGTGTGCGGAGATGAATATAAGAATAATAAATCATATAAGAAAGAAAACTTCTTAAAAATTGATAACAAGTTTGGAGATGAAGCATATATTGTATAAATATATGAGTATGTATTAGTGTCAACTATCCTATGTACATGGTTAATATATAGATGTGTGAGTTCTTTTATGTTTAACAAGATGTGATTTCCCAGAATAACATTTCCCACATTCTGCACATGAAAATGGCTTCTCTCCTGTGTGAGTTCTTTGATGTTGAACAAGATTTGATTTCAAAGTAAAACATTTCCCACATTCTGCACATGAAAATGGCTTCTCCCCTATGTGTGTTCTTTCATGATGAATAAGAGTTGATTTATCAGTAAAACATTTCGCACATTCTGCACATGAAAATGGCTTCTCCCCTGTGTGAGTTCTTTGATGTTTAAAAAGATCTGATTTCTGAGCAAAACATTTCCCACATTCTGGACATGAAAATGGCTTCTCTCCTGTGTGAGTTCTTTGATGTTGAATAAGACTTGATTGATTAGTAAAACATTTCCCACATTCTGGACATGAAAATGGCTTCTCTCCCGTGTGAGTTCTTTGATGTACAACAAGACCTGATTTAAAAGGAAAACATTTCCCACATTCTGGACATGAAAATGGCTTCTCCCCTGTGTGAGTTCTTTGATGTTCAACAAGATATGATTTCTGAGTGAAATATTTTCCACATTCTGCACATGCAAATGGCTTCTCCCCTGTGTGAGTTCTCTGATGTTCAACTAGATGTGATTTAGAAGTAAAAGATTTCCCACATTCTGAACATGAAAATGGCTTCTTTTCTCTTTGAGCTCTTTTATCTTTAACACTCCTTCTGTGACTCTTATTTTGCTGAACATCCTGTGATGAATGAGAAAACTTTTATTAACAAGTGGTAACAAGTTTGGAGATGCAGTATATGATATATGTATAAATGTCAGATATCCTATGTACATGGTTAATATATAGATGTGTTATCTGCATCATTTACTGCTCTGAATTGGCTTCTCTCCTGTGTGAGTTCTTTGATGTTTAACAATATTTGCTTTCTGAGCAAAACATTTCCCACATTCTGAACATGAAAATGGCTTCTCTCCTGTGTGAGTTCTTTGATGTTTAATAAGATCTGGTTTCTGAGCAAAACATTTCCCACATTCTGAACATGAAAATGGCTTCTCTCCTGTGTGAGTTCTTTGATGTACAACAATATGTGATTTCCGAGTAAAACATTTCCCACATTCTGAGCATGAAAATGGCTTCTCCCCTGTGTGATTTCTTTGATGTTGAACAAGACTTGATTTATCAGTAAAACATTTCCCACATTCTGCACATGAAAATGGCTTCTCCCCTGTGTGAGTTCTTTTATGTCTAACAAGATCTAATTTCTGAGCAAAACATTTCCCACATTCTGAACATGAAAATGGCTTCTCTCCTGTATGAGTTCTCTGATGTACAACAAGATGTGATTTCCGAGTAAAACATTTCCCACATTCTGCACATGAAAATGGATTCTCCCCTGTGTGAGTTCTTTTATGTCTAACAAGATCTAATTTCTGAGTAAAAGATTTCCCACATTCTGAGCATGAATATGGTTTCTTTCCTGTATGATCTCTTACATGTCCAACACCCCTTCTGTGGCTTTTATTTAGCTGAACATCCTGTGATGACTGAGAAGACAGGACCTGTATATAAGGATGAGATGACAGATCTTGGCTGTGAAGGGCTGAGGGTGTATCTGGGATAATGGAATGTTCTTCATATGTATCTTGTGTGATATCATCATCTGCTTTATAATCTGAAGATATAAGATTCTCCTCTGATCTCCTGGTACAAGAATCTGCAGAAAATAACACATTTTTAATTTTTGAGTATTAACCCATTAACAACCCAGGACATTTTTGCATTTCTAAGCAATAGTACTTTGTACCCTTCATTTTTAAATAAGATTTACTGCAAAACTTAAGAAAGATAGTTACTATGATAGCGGAGCAGCCATACAACAGTGGTGTCAAACTGTGGTCCTCCAGATGTTGCAGAACTTCAACTCCCAGCATGCCTGGACACCAAAGGTCTGTCTGCCTCCTCCAGAGGATGCACACTGTCCCCGAAAGGTAAATCAAGGCTTCCCTCTCATGGTATCCCTTAGTGAAGTGGTCTTCAAACTGCGGAACTCCAGATGTTGCAAAACTTCAACTCCCAGCATGCCCGGGAGATGAAATTTTGGAACATCTGGAGAACCACAGTTTGACACCACTGCCTTACAAGGAGCAGGGACACCAGTCTTTGCCCCCAATGGACCTGACCCCACAGGTTATAATGGAGCAGTCATACAAACCGCCCCTTTATAATCCTCATGCCAGCCAGAGAATTCAGGCAAAGGATAGGGGATACATTATAGATCACGGGGGTCCGACCCTTGGGACTCCCTGCGATCTCCTGAACGGGGCCCTGGCAGTCTGCTTGAAGGGGGCGGACCAACCCCTGCATGGAGCGGTGGCCGACACTCCCCCTCCATGTATCCAATAGAGATACATGGAGGGGGTGTGTCAGCCGCGGCATCCTGTGGGGGTCAGCACGGCCGCTTCCTGCAGACTGCCGGGGCCCCATTCAGGAGATCGTGGGGAGTCCCAAGGGTCGGACCATCCCGTGATCTATAATCTATCCCCTATCCTGTCTAGGCAGACAGTATCACATTTTTGTCTTTTGTCTATTAATGTGTATAGAAAGACTTATGTCCTAATAAAGTTAGTGAAATTTTCCAGGAACCAAGTTAAAAGGGGAACCTTTATTTTTAATGATTTTGGCTCTCGGCTCGCCAGCCGCACCTATACCTCCATTTGGACCCACACAGGTGACCCGAACCGGAACATTTCCGTATCAGAGGGAAAGAATAAAGGGATTTAAAGGGGTACTCCGCCCCTAGACATCTTATCCCCTATCCAAAGGATAGGGAATAAGATGTCAGATTGCGGGGGTCCCGCTGCTGGGGACCCCAGGGATCTCGTCTGCAGCACCCAACTGTACGGCTTCCGGCAACGCTGGAGGCTTCGGATCCCGACCACAGTGGCGGAAGAGCGTGACGTCACGCTCCGCCCCCTCAATGCAAGTCTATGGGAGGGGGCGTGACGGACCTCCCATAGACTTGCATTGAGCGGGCGGGGTGTGACGTCACATGGGGCGGAGTCGTGACATCACGCTCTTCCGCCATTGTGGTCGGGATCCGAAGCCTCCAGCGTTGACGGAAGCCACCGTACAGGTGGGTGCTGCAGCCGAGATCCCGGGGTCCCCAGCAGCGGGACCCCCGCGATCTGACATCTTATCCCCTATCCTTTGGATAGGGGATAAGAAGTCTAGGGGCGGAGTACTCCTTTAAAGGGCTACTCCACTGCTAGACATCTTATCCCTTATTCAAAGGATGGGGGATAAGATGTCTGATCCTGGGGGTGCGGCTGCTGGGGCCCCCAGGATTTGGCATGACAGCACGAGGGGGCGTGGCCATGGCTTTACGATCACAGCCTCTGAGCATTCTGAACAAAAAGTTCAGAACGCTGGAGCACGGGAGTACCTCTTTAACCCGTTAACGACCATGGACGTCTATGCTCGTCCATTGGCCGTTAACGGGGTATGACGCGGGCTCCCAACTCGAGCCCGCGTCATACCGGCCGGCCCCCAGCTGATTCCTGTAGCTGGGGGGCCGGCATGCGGCTAATAACCCTTTAGATCGTCTAAAGGTGCCTTTATCCTGTCCCTGGTGGTACAGTGGGGTGGATCGCGCTGCGGGGGGGGGGCATCCACTGCTGAGGTAGCCTGAGGGCTTACCTCTCCTGCTGCGGCGGCTCCGGTGCTCTGAATGATACAGTCTGGCAGGACCAGGCTTTATCAATCGAGTGCAGAGCACACAGATCAATATGGTTCTATGGAACCACACTGATCTGTATGAGGAATCTAAAAAGTGTTTTAAAAAAAAAAAAAAAGGTTAAAAACACACATTAACCCCTTCCTCATTAAAAGTTTAAATCACCAAAATTCCATGTAAAAATATATAAACATAATAAACATAAAAATATGTGGTATTGTGCGTAAATGTCCGAACTATAAAAATATATTGTAAATTAAACCGCACAATCAACGCACAGTCCAAAGTCCAAAATAGCGTATTTTTGGTCAATTTTTATACCATAAAAAAAAAGGAACAAAAGGCAATCAAAAAGACCAATCAAAACAAACATAGTTCCGATTAAAACTTCAGATCATGGCGCAAAAAATGAGCCCTCATACCGCCCTGTACGCGGAAAAATTAAAAAGTTATAGGGGTCAGAAATGGACAATTTTAAATGTATTAATTTTCCTGCATGTAGTTATGATTTTTTCCACAAGTACGACAAAATCACCTATATAAGTAGGGGATCATTTTAACCGTATGGACCTACAAAATAAAGATGAGGTGTCATTTTTACCAAAAATAATTAGGACGTAGAAATGGAAGCCCCCAAAATTGTGTTTTTTTCTTCAGTTTTGTCGCACAATGATTTTTTTCTGTATCGCCGTAGATGTTTGGGTAAAATGACTGATGTCCTTACAAAGTAGAATTGGTGGCGCAAAAAATAAGCCATAATATTAAATTTTTAGGTGCAAAATTGAAAGAGTTATGATTTTTAAAAGGTAAGGAGGAAAAAACTAAAGTGCAAAAACAGAAAAACGCTTGGTCCTTAAGGGGTTAAAGGAAATTTTTAGCACATGAGTACTTATCCCCTAGACACTGAGACCCCCGCGATCTCCTGCCTGGCATCACATTTGTGTATCTCCGTCTCTCCCATAGAGATTCATGGAGAGACATGTCGGGCACCTCTTGGTGCGGTGGTCGACAGTAATCCCTGCACGGAGCGGAGGTCACCTGTGCCTGGAGAGATCTGGGGTGCTGGGCAGGAGAACATGGGGGGGTCCCAGCAGTCGGACCCCCACGATCAGACACTTATCCCCTATCCTCAGGATGAAAAAGGAAAGATAGCGACTCCAGAGAGACAGAGAGCTGGTATCTACTGCTATATGGGGGAATATTAGTCTGTATATAATGTGATTCATAAACAGTATGGCGGTATTATTCAGTCACTATGTAGTGGTGATGGGATCAAGTCAACTGCTATAGAGTAAATATAGAGGGGGAGGGGATAGTATTTACCCTGGAGTCCCAAAGATTCTAGTTACACCAATACTTCCCGAAAATATTATTGCAGCCGGTGACAGAATAGAATCTGTGACTCTTCTCTGTATTTAGTGGTTACTACTCACCTGTGCGGTTATCTGTATGAATGTCCTCCTTATACTGCTCATCACCGCTCACATCTGTCTCTTCATCTTCTTCCTTTATGTCTGTAGCATTATTATAGATCAGATCTTTCCCTGTAGTATTATCCTCCATATTCTGCTTATCAAGAGGACGGGGACACCTCTCTGGTGCTGTTCTCTTACTGGATCTGACTGTAGGGAACACATACAGAGACTGAATTCATTCTTTACATACAAATAATGAGAGGACGTGTGTATATAGTCATGTCTATTACCTGGTGATGTGAGGGGCTGCTGATCCTCCATCATCACCTGATCCTTGTACTGATCCTTGTGTCCTTCTACATACTCCCACTCCTCCATGGAGAAATAGACCGCCACGTCCTGACACCTTATAGGAACCTGATACATAATGATACAGTCATCACCCCGACCCCTCCAGTGGTGTTACTGTATAATGTCCCAGCATTCCCAGCAGTGTCACCTCTCCAGTCATCACCAGACCCCTCCATTACTGTATAATGTCCCAGCAGTGTCACCTCTCCAGTCATCACCAGACCCCTCCATTACTGTATAATGTCCCAGCAGGGTCACCTCTCCAGTCATCACCAGACCCCTCCATTACTGTATAATGTCCCAGCAGTGTCACCTCTCCAGTCATCACCAGACCCCTCCATTACTGTATAATGTCCCAGCAGTGTCACCTCTCCAGTCATCACCAGACCCCTCCATTACTGTATAATGTCCCAGCAGTGTCACCTCTCCAGTCATCACCAGACCCCTCCATTACTGTATAATGTCCCAGCATTCCCAGCAGGGTCACCTCTCCAGTCATCACCAGACCCCTCCATTACTGTATAATGTCCCAGCAGTGTCACCTCTCCAGTCATCACCAGACCCCTCCATTACTGTATAATGTCCCAGCAGTGTCACCTCTCCAGTCATCACCAGACCCCTCCATTACTGTATAATGTCCCAGCATTCCCAGCAGTGTCACCTCTCCAGTCATCACCAGACCCCTCCATTACTGTATAATGTCCCAGCAGTGTCACCTCTCCAGTCATCACCAGACCCCTCCATTACTGTATAATGTCCCAGCAGTGTCACCTCTCCAGTCATCACCAGACCCCTCCATTACTGTATAATGTCCCAGCAGTGTCACCTCTCCAGTCATCACCAGACCCCTCCATTATTGTATAATGTCCCAGCAGTGTCACCTCCCCAGTCATCACCAGACCCCTCCATTACTGTATAATGTCCCAGCAGTGTCACCTCTCCAGTCATCACCAGACCCCTCCATTACTGTATAATGTCCCAGCAGTGTCACCTCTCCAGTCATCACCAGACCCCTCCATTACTGTATAATATCCCAGCAGTGTCACCTCTCCAGTCATCACCAGACCCCTCCATTACTGTATAATGTCCCAGCATTCCCAGCAGTGTCACCTCTCCAGTCATCACCAGACCCCTCCATTACTGTATAATGTCCCAGCAGTGTCACCTCTCCAGTCATCACCAGACCCCTCCATTACTGTATAATGTCCCAGCAGTGTCACCTCTCCAGTCATCACCAGACCCCTCCATTACTGTATAATGTCCCAGCAGTGTCACCTCTCCAGTCATCACCAGACCCCTCCATTACTGTATAATGTCCCAGCAGTGTCACCTCTCCAGTCATCACCAGACCCCTCCATTACTATATAATGTCCCAGCAGGGTCACCTCTCCAGTCATCACCAGACCCCTCCATTACTGTATAATGTCCCAGCAGTGTCACCTCTCCAGTCATCACCAGACCCCTCCATTACTGTATAATGTCCCAGCAGTGTCACCTCTCCAGTCATCACCAGACCCCTCCATTACTATATAATGTCCCAGCAGGGTCACCTCTCCAGTCATCACCAGACCCCTCCATTACTGTATAATGTCCCAGCAGTGTCACCTCTCCAGTCATCACCAGACCCCTCCATTACTGTATAATGTCCCAGCAGGGTCACCTCTCCAGTCATCACCAGACCCCTCCATTACTGTATAATGTCCCAGCAGTGTCACCTCTCCAGTCATCACCAGACCCCTCCATTACTGTATAATGTCCCAGCAGTGTCACCTCTCCAGTCATCACCAGACCCCTCCATTACTGTATAATGTCCCAGCAGTGTCACCTCTCCAGTCATCACCAGACCCCTCCATTACTGTATAATGTCCCAGCAGTGTCACCTCTCCAGTCATCACCAGACCCCTCCATTACTGTATAATGTCCCAGCAGGGTCACCTCTCCAGTCATCACCAGACCCCTCCATTACTGTATAATGTCCCAGCAGGGTCACCTCTCCAGTCATCACCAGACCCCTCCATTACTGTATAATGTCCCAGCAGTGTCACCTCTCCAGTCATCACCAGACCCCTCCATTACTGTATAATGTCCCAGCAGTGTCACCTCTCCAGTCATCACCAGACCCCTCCATTACTGTATAATATCCCAGCAGTGTCACCTCTCCAGTCATCACCAGACCCCTCCATTACTGTATAATGTCCCAGCATTCCCAGCAGTGTCACCTCTCCAGTCATCACCAGACCCCTCCATTACTGTATAATGTCCCAGCAGTGTCACCTCTCCAGTCATCACCAGACCCCTCCATTACTGTATAATGTCCCAGCAGTGTCACCTCTCCAGTCATCACCAGACCCCTCCATTACTGTATAATGTCCCAGCAGTGTCACCTCTCCAGTCATCACCAGACCCCTCCATTACTGTATAATGTCCCAGCAGTGTCACCTCTCCAGTCATCACCAGACCCCTCCATTACTGTATAATGTCCCAGCAGTGTCACCTCTCCAGTCATCACCAGACCCCTCCATTACTATATAATGTCCCAGCAGGGTCACCTCTCCAGTCATCACCAGACCCCTCCATTACTGTATAATGTCCCAGCAGTGTCACCTCTCCAGTCATCACCAGACCCCTCCATTACTATATAATGTCCCAGCAGGGTCACCTCTCCAGTCATCACCAGACCCCTCCATTACTGTATAATGTCCCAGCAGTGTCACCTCTCCAGTCATCACCAGACCCCTCCATTACTGTATAATGTCCCAGCAGGGTCACCTCTCCAGTCATCACCAGACCCCTCCATTACTGTATAATGTCCCAGCAGTGTCACCTCTCCAGTCATCACCAGACCCCTCCATTACTGTATAATGTCCCAGCATTCCCAGCAGTGTCACCTCTCCAGTCATCACCAGACCCCTCCATTACTGTATAATGTCCCAGCATTCCCAGCAGTGTCACCTCTCCAGTCATCACCAGACCCCTCCATTACTGTATAATGTCCCAGCAGTGTCACCTCTCCAGTCATCACCAGACCCCTCCATTACTGTATAATGTCTCAGCAGTGTCACCTCTCCAGTCATCACCAGACCCCTCCATTACTATATAATGTCCCAGCAGTGTCACCTCTCCAGTCATCACCAGACCCCTCCATTACTGTATAATGTCCCAGCATTCCCAGCAGTGTCACCTCTCCAGTCATCACCAGACCCCTCCATTACTGTATAATGTCCCAGCAGGGTCACCTCTCCAGTCAGCAGCTCCATCATCTTGTTGATGAGTTCTCGGATCTTCTGTTCGTCCATTTCCTCATGTATCAGGGAGTGAGGTGGGGGCCCTGGGATTGGGCTCAGGGTTCTTCCCCATCCTTCACACACAGGGGCCCGACAGCGCCCACTAGAGGACTTCTTCACTACTGTGTAATTCTGTGTATGGAGAGACACATTAATATCACTACATACATTCCCAGAATCCCTCACCTCTCCAGTCATATCCATCTGTTATTACATAGATAAGAATGAGGTCATGTGACATCACTCCCAGAATCCCTCACCTCTCCAGTTATATCCATCTGTTATTACATAGATAAGAATGAGGTCATGTGACATCACTCCCAGAATCCCTCACCTCTCCAGTCATATCCATCTGTTATTCCATAGATAAGAATGAGGTCATGTGACATCACTCCCAGAATCCCTCACCTCTCCAGTCATATCCATCTGTTATTACATGGATAAGAAGGAGGTCATGTGACATCACTCCCAGAATCCCTCACCTCTCCAGTCATATCCATCTGTTATTACATAGATAAGAATGAGGTCATGTGACATCACTCCCAGAATCCCTCACCTCTCCAGTCCTATCCATCTGTTATTACATAGATAAGAATGAGGTCATGTGACATCACTCCCAGAATCCCTCACCTCTCCAGTTATATCCATCTGTTATTACATAGATAAGAATGAGGTCATGTGACATCACTCCCAGAATCCCTCACCTCTCCAGTCATATCCATCTGTTATTACATAGATAAGAATGATGTCATGTGACATCACTCCCAGAATCCCTCACCTCTCCAGTCATATCCATCTGTTATTACATAGATAAGAATGAGGTCATGTGACATCACTCCCAGAATCCCTCACCTCTCCAGTCATATCCATCTGTTATTACATAGATAAGAATGAGGTCATGTGACATCACTCCCAGAATCCCTCACCTCTCCAGTCATATCCATCTGTTATTACATAGATAAGAATGAGGTCATGTGACGTCACTCCCAGAATCTCTCACCTCTCCAGTCATATCCATCTGTTATTACATAGATAAGAATGAGGTCATGTGACATCACTCCCAGAATCCCTCACCTCTCCAGTCATATCCATCCGTTAATACATAGATAAGAATGAGGTCATGTGACATCACTCCCAGAATCCCTCACCTCTCCAGTCATATCCATTTGTTATTACATAGATAGGAATGAGGTCATGTGACATCACTCCCAGAATCCCTCACCTCTCCAGTCATATCCATCTGTTATTACATAGATAAGAATGAGGTCATGTGACATCACTCCCAGAATCCCTCACCTCTCCAGTCATATCCATCTGTTATTACATAGATAAGAATGAGGTCATGTGACATCACTCCCAGAATCCCTCACCTCTCCAGTAAGCCGGAAGAGTATCTGTAGGGTGAGGTTTATGATCCTGTCAGCCATCTTGTTCCTGTCTCTCTCCATGGTTGATGGGTCATCCAGGAGATTTCTCTTATATAGAAGATATCAGCAGAGGATCCTGGATTGGAGAAACCTGAAGGGAAGAAGAGGAGACGATGAGAAATGGCGGCTGCTAATAGAAACAACAACAGAGAAAGAAAGAGACAAATACACAGAAAGTTCTGGATCTTGTGATCTTCTTCCTTAAGTCATAAAACCTTGTGTACCTGAAGGGGTTAATAGTAATGCCCCCTCCCCCAGCGCTCCTGATGTCACCACAACCGTATATACCTCCACCTGCAGACTGTACAGGAGCCGTGAGCTTACAGGACCTGCGATGATGTCACCGTCATGTGATCAGTCACATGGAGGAGGAGTCACATGATCAGGGGCTGCTGCTCTAGGCTCATCTGCTCAGTGTATGCAGGACTCTGCTGTCACATGACCATTATCACAGGTCCTTCACCAACAATCTCTTCTATCCGGCACTACACAACCCCGCCCACAACTGTCACATGATCCTCCCCACAGGTCCTTTACCCACAGTCATATCTATACTGCTAAACTTTGCCCCCAAATGTACTGGTCACATGATTGTGACATCATCACAGGTCCTACACCTCCAGCACGTAGCATATACAGAGCAGGTCCTGGTGGGGCAGTCACTGCTGTTGTGTTGTGTGTGAAGATCTCTCAGAGCAGCAGCCCCTGATCATGTGACTCCTCCTCCTCCATGTGACTGATCACATGACGGTGACATCATCGCAGGTCCTGTAAGCACACGGCTCCTCTACAGATACAGGTATGTGTGTGCGGTCACCATCAGATTAGGATTATTGGGGTTGTTATTAACCCTTAAAAGACTATTGCAGTGACAAATAACATCCTCTATCCAAAGGATAGGGGATAAGTTATAGATTGCGGGGGTCCAACCGCTGGGATCCCCCTCGATCTCCTGTACGGCAGTTTGCAGCAAGCGCGCGATCCGACCCCCACAGGAAGCAGCTGCCGAAGCTCCTCCTCCATGTATTTCTGGGATACATGGTGGGGGCATTTTGGCCGCCATTCCGTGCAGTGGTTGGCACGCCCCCTTCCTGTGGACTGTCGGGGCCCCGTACAAGAGATCGCAGGGGGTCCCAGCAGTCAGACCCTTGCGATCTATAACTTGTCCCCTATCCGTTGGTTATTTTTTTTACTACAGAACTCCTTTAACCCCTTAAGGACCGGGGTTTTTTCCGTTTTTGCACTTTCGTTTTTTGCTCCTTGCCTTTAAAAAATCATAACTTTTTCAATTTTGCACCTAAAAATCCATATGATGGATTGTTTTTTGTGCCACCAATTCTACTTTGTAATGACGTCAGTCATTTTACCCAAAAATCTACGGTGAAACGGAAAAAAAAAATCATTGTGAGACAAAATTGAAAAAAACCCTGCCGTTTTGTAACTTTTGGGGGCTTCCGTTTCTACGCAGTACATTTGTCGGTAAAAATGACCCCTTCTCTTTATTCTGTAGGTCCATACGATTATAATGATCCCCGACTTATATAGGTTTGATTTTGTCGCACTTCTGGAAAAAATCATAACTACATGCAGGAAAATTAATACGTTTAAAATTGTCATCTTCTGACCCCTATAACTTTTTATTTTTCCGTGTATGGGACGGTATGAGGGCTCATTTTTTGCGCCGTGATTTGAAGTTTTTAATGGTACCATTTTTGCATTGATTGGACTTATTGATCGCTTTTTATTCATTTTTAAATTATATAAAAAGTGACAAAAAATGCACTATTTTGGACTTTGGAATTTTTTTGTGCGTACGCCATTGACCGTGCGGTTTAATTAATGATATTTTTTAATAATTCGGACATTTCCGCACGCGGCGATACCATATATGTTTATTTTTATTTACACTGTGTTTTTTTTTTATGGGAAAGGGGGGGTGATTCAAACTTTTAATAGGGAAGGGGTTAAATGATCTTCACTTTTTTTTTTCCACTTTTTTTTTTTTTGCAGTGTTATAGTTCCCATAGGGACCTATAACACTGCACACACTGATCTTTTACAGGGACCTATAACACAGCGCACACTGATCTTTTACATTGATCATTATTATCCCATAGGGACCTATAACACTGCACACACTGATCTTTTACAGGGACCTATTACACTGCACACACTGATCTTTTACATTGATCATTATTATCCCATAGGGACCTATAACACTGCACACACTGATCTTTTACATTGATCAATGGTTTCTCATAGGAAACCAGTGATCGATGATTCTGCCGCATGACTGCTCATGCCTGGATCTCAGGCACGGAGCAGTCATTCGGTGATCGGACAGCGAGGAGGCAGGTAGGGACCCTCCGGCTGTCCTGTAAGCTGTTCGGGATGCCGCGATTTCGCCGCGGCTATCCCGAACAGCCCACTGAGCTAACCGGCACTTTTTACTTTCACTTTTAGCCGCGTGGCTCAGCTTTGAGCGCACGGCTAAAGGGTTAATAGCGCGCAGCACCCCGATCAGTGCCGCGCGCTATTAGCGGCGGGTCCTGGCTTCACTATGACGCCGGGCCCGCAGTGATATGATGCGGGGTCACCGTGGGACCCCGCGTTATATCACAGGAGCGGGACCAAGGACGTACTCATACGTCCTTGGTCCTTAAGGGGTTAAGAACATGCAGTACATTTACGCCCTGCGTCCCATATGGGATTTAGAGCTTAGGAGCTATAAGCAGCCAGGACTCACCGCTAATAATTAACCCATTAAAGGGGTACTCTGCTGCCCCAGTGGTTGTGTCACAGCCATGCCCCTCGTTCCATCACGCTCTCTCAATGCAGGTCTATGGAATAAGGCGTGTTTGTATGGTGAAGGGCTGCAGGTCACCTCCCCGCCCGTCCTGTCATCTGGTTAATTTCTTCTCTGGGTATTAGCCATTTCTTCCATACAGCAATCTAAGATGGCCGCCTCTGTGGTCCCGGTGGCTGCTTCTACCTCCTTCCTTACGGCCGCACACGAGGCACAGCGGTAACATGTGGTCTCTCCTCAGAGGCTTCTCCCTCAGGCTTCTCTGCTCGGGGCCCCTCTGTTCCATCCCCTTTACCACAAACAATGTGTTCCAGATGAAAAGGGTCTATAACGTGGGCATCTGGAGGGACAACATCCCCATCAGGATTCAAACTCCCGACATAGTGTCGTCCCAACCCTGGAGACCAGATTGGCTTTCTGCCCGGATTCTGGACAATTATGTAACATTCCGGGACAATAATTCCCAGTGTGACGCGGATCCATTCAACTATGATCCCACCAACGCTTTATGTGAACTAAAGTACAAAAAGCACAGAGAAGTGTCATGTGACCGTGTCAGAAAAGTCTTTACACCCCTGAGGGGAGGCACAATGGTTTGTTTGTGTCTTGTTGTTGTAATGTTTCCGCCATGTTTGCTCTGAGTGAAGGTCTTTACACCCCTGAGGGGAGGCACAATGGTTTGTTTGTGTCTTGTTGTTGTAATGTTTCCGCCATGTTTGTTCTGAGTGAAGGTCTTTACACCCCTGAGGGGAGGCACAATGGTTTGTTTGTGTCTCGTTGTTGTAATGTTTCCGCCATGTTTGCTCTGAGTGAAGGTCTTTACACCCCTGAGGGGAGGCACAATGATTTGTGTCTCGTTGTTGTAATGTTTCCGCCATGTTTGCTCTGAGTGAAGGTCTTTACACCCCTGAGGGGAGGCACAATGGTTTGTGTCTCGTTGTTGTAATGTTTCCGCCATGTTTGCTCTGAGTGAAGGTCTTTACACCCCTGAGGGGAGGCACAATGGTTTGTTTGTGTCTTGTTGTTGTAATGTTTCCGCCATGTTTGTTCTGAGTGAAGGTCTTTACACCCCTGAGGGGAGGCACAATGGTTTGTTTGTGTCTCGTTGTTGTAATGTTTCCGCCATGTTTGCTCTGAGTGAAGGTCTTTACACCCCTGAGGGGAGGCACAATGGTTTGTGTCTCGTTGTTGTAATGTTTCCGCCATGTTTGCTCTGAGTGAAGGTCTTTACACCCCTGAGGGGAGGCACAATGGTTTGTTTGTGTCTTGTTGTTGTAATGTTTCTGCCATGTTTGCTCTGAGTGAAGGTCTTTACACCCCTGAGGGGAGGCACAATGTTTTGTTTGTGTCTCGTTGTTGTAATGTTTCCGCCATGTTTGCTCTGAGTGAAGGTCTTTACACCCCTGAGGGGAGGCACAATGGTTTGTTTGTGTCTCGTTGTTGTAATGTTTCCGCCATGTTTGGTCTGAGTGAAGGTCTTTACACCCCCTGAGGGGAGGCACAATGGTTTGTTTGTGTCTTGTTGTTGTAATGTTTCCGCCATGTTTGCTCTGAGTGAAGGTCTTTACACCCCTGAGGGGAGGCACAATGGTTTGTTTGTGTCTCGTTGTTGTAGTGTTTCCGCCATGTTTGCTCTTGAGTGAAGGTCTTTACACCCCTGAGGGGAGGCACAATGGTTTGTTTGTGTCTCGTTGTTGTAATGTTTCCGCCATGTTTGCTCTGAGTGAAGGTCTTTACACCCCCTGAGGGGAGGCACAATGGTTTGTTTGTGTCTCGTTGTAATGTTTCCGCCATGTTTGCTCTGAGTGAAGGTCTTTACACCCCTGAGGGGGAGGCACAATGGTTTGTTTGTGTCTCGTTGTTGTAATGTTTCCGCCATGTTTGCTCTGAGTGAAGGTCTTTACACCCCTGAGGGGAGGCACAATGGTTTGTTTGTGTCTCGTTGTTATAATGTTTCCACCATGTTTGCTCTGAGTGAAGGTCTTTACACCCCTGAGGGGAGGCACAATGGTTTGTTTGCAGTGGGATACATACAATGAAGGAATATCAGGTCTAGATGTCCTCAGTCCACTATGAGAGAAGGTGAGATGAGGTAAAGCCGCTCACAATAAGCGTATACGTATGCATATAATAGAAGGTGATAATGTGAGGAAATCCTTGGGATTAGTAGGACGCAGAAGTTCTCGATCCTGTGTGGAAATATCCCAGATGGATGATCCCTTTATCAGTGATTCCAGTGCGGTGTCACCAAATCCCTTATATGTGTAACTGTTTATTGTCTGGAGTCCTGATATTTGGCGCCCTCCAGTGGTCAGGGTAAACACCTAGTTGGCATCAGAATAACTGACTATAGTTAAAATAGGATGGTAAGAGAAGGTGTGTGACATAGGACAGTGACCTCCTGACCTCCGACCATGACAGGTCACATCTACTGGATGATGAAGAGTCCTCAGACACTTTGTCCACCATTTCCCTCTTCTCACCACTCGCGGCTTCTGGTATTACCTGGATAACATGGATGGTGGATTCCTGTCTCCATATTCTGCCCATCCCCCATGACTCCGCCCCAGACTATGATGGATCCCGACTAGGTTTATAGCCTCCATAATTGTGACTATAATGTCTCCTCAGATGTTTCCCCAGATTATCTCCAGGAAATGGATGTTATTTCTCCATAGAATCTGGTGCGGTTTATCATCGTCTCCTCTTCTTCCCTTCAGGTTTCTCCAATCCAGGATCCTCTGCTGATATCTTCTATATAAGAGAATTCTCCTGGATGACCCATCAACCATGGAGAGAGACAGGAACAAGATGGCCGACAGGATCATAAACCTCACCCTACAGATACTCTTCCAGCTTACTGGAGAGGTGAGGGATTCTGTGAGTGATGTCACATGACCTCATTCTTATCTATGTAATAACAGATGGATATGACTGGAGAGGTGAGGGATTCTGGGAGTGATGTCACATGACCTCTTTCTTATCTATGTAATAACAGATGGATATGACTGGAGAGGTAAGGGATTCTGGGAGTGATGTCACATGACCTCATTCTTATCTATGTGATAACAGATGGATATGACTGGAGAGGTGAGGGATTCTGGGAGTGATGTCACATGACCTCATTCTTATCCATGTAATAACAGATGGATATGACTGGAGAGGTGAGGGATTCTGGGAATGTATGTAGTGATATTAATGTGTCTTACCATACATAGGATTACACAGTAGTGAAGAAGTCCTCTAGTGGGCGCTGTCGGGCCCCTGTGTGTGAAGGATGGGGAAGAACCCTGAGCCCAATCCCGGGGCCCCCACCTCACTCCCTGATACATGAGGAAATGGATGAACAGAAGATCCGAGAACTCATCAACAAGATGATGGAGCTGCTGACTGGAGAGGTGACCCTGCTGGGACATTATACAGTAATGGAGGGGTCTGGTGATGACTGGAGAGGTGACACTGCTGGGACATTATACAGTAATGGAGGGGTCTGGTGATGACTGGAGAGGTGACACTGCTGGGACATTATACAGTAATGGAGGGGTCTGGTGATGACTGGAGAGGTGACACTGCTGGGACATTATACAGTAATGGAGGGGTCTGGTGATGACTGGAGAGGTGACACTGCTGGGACATTATACAGTAATGGAGGGGTCTGGTGATGACTGGAGAGGTGACACTGCTGGGACATTATACAGTAATGGAGGGGTCTGGTGATGACTGGAGAGGTGACACTGCTGGGACATTATACAGTAATGGAGGGGTCTGGTGATGACTGGAGAGGTGACACTGCTGGGACATTATACAGTAATGGAGGGGTCTGGTGATGACTGGAGAGGTAACACTGCTGGGACATTATACAGTAATGGAGGGGTCTGGTGATGACTGGAGAGGTGACACTGCTGGGATATTATACAGTAATGGAGGGGTCTGGTGATGACTGGAGAGGTGACACTGCTGGGACATTATACAGTAATGGAGGGGTCTGGTGATGACTGGAGAGGTGACACTGCTGGGACATTATACAGTAATGGAGGGGTCTGGTGATGACTGGAGAGGTGACCCTGCTGGGACATTATACAATAATGGAGGGGTCTGGTGATGACTGGAGAGGTGACACTGCTGGGAATGCTGGGACATTATACAGTAATGGAGGGGTCTGGTGATGACTGGAGAGGTGACACTGCTGGGACATTATACAGTAATGGAGGGGTCTGGTGATGACTGGAGAGGTGACCCTGCTGGGACATTATACAGTAATGGAGGGGTCTGGTGATGACTGGAGAGGTGAAACTGCTGGGACATTATACAGTAATGGAGGGGTCTGGTGATGACTGGAGAGGTGACACTGCTGGGATATTATACAGTAATGGAGGGGTCTGGTGATGACTGGAGAGGTGACACTGCTGGGACATTATACAGTAATGGAGGGGTCTGGTGATGACTGGAGAGGTGACACTGCTAGGACATTATACAGTAATGGAGGGGTCTGGTGATGACTGGAGAGGTGACACTGCTGGGACATTATACAGTAATGGAGGGGTCTGGTGATGACTGGAGAGGTGACACTGCTGGGACATTATTTAGTAATGGAGGGGTCTGGTGATGACTGGAGAGGTGACACTGCTGGGAATGCTGGGACATTATACAGTAATGGAGGGGTCTGGTGATGACTGGAGAGGTGACACTGCTGGGACATTATACAGTAATGGAGGGGTCTGGTGATGACTGGAGAGGTGACACTGCTGGGAATGCTGGGACATTATACAGTAATGGAGGGGTCTGGTGATGACTGGAGAGGTGACACTGCTGGGACATTATACAGTAATGGAGGGGTCTGGTGATGACTGGAGAGGTGACCCTGCTGGGACATTAAACAGTAATGGAGGGGTCTGGTGATGACTGGAGAGGTGACATTGCTTGGACATTATACAGTAATGGAGGGGTCTGGTGATGACTGGAGAGGTGACACTGCTGGGAATGCTGGGACATTATACAGTAATGGAGGGGTCTGGTGATGACTGGAGAGGTGACACTGCTGGGAATGCTGGGACATTATACAGTAATGGAGGGGTCTGGTGATGACTGGAGAGGTGACACTGCTGGGAATGCTGGGACATTATACAGTAATGGAGGGGTCTGGTGATGACTGGAGAGGTGACACTGCTGGAAATGCTGGGACATTATACAGTAATGGAGGGGTCTGGTGATGACTGGAGAGGTGACCCTGCTGGGACATTATACAGTAATGGAGGGGTCTGGTGATGACTGGAGAGGTGACACTGCTGGCGCATTATACAGTAATGGAGGGGTCTGGTGATGACTGGAGAGGTGATACTGCTGGGACATTATACAGTAATGGAGGGGTCTGGTGATGACTGGAGAGGTGACCCTGCTGGGACATTATACAGTAATGGAGGGGTCTGGTGATGACTGGAGAGGTGACACTGCTGGGACGTTATACAGTAATGGAGGGGTCTGGTGATGACTGTAGAGGTGACCCTGCTGGGACATTATACAGTAATGGAGGGGTCTGGTGATGACTGGAGAGGTGACACTGCTGGGACATTATATAGTAATGGAGGGGTCTGGTGATGACTGGAGAGTTGACACTGCTGGGACATTATACAGTAATGGAGGGGTCTGGTGATGACTGGAGAGGTGACACTGCTGGGACATTATACAGTAATGGAGGGTCTGGTGATGACTGGAGAGGTGACACTGCTGGGAATGCTGGGACATTATACAGTAATGGAGGGGTCTGGTGATGACTGGAGAGGTGACCCTGCTGGGACATTATACAGTAATGGAGGGGTCTGGTGATGACTGGAGAGGTGACACTGCTGGGAATGCTGGGACATTATACAGTAATGGAGGGGTCTGGTGATGACTGGAGAGGTGACACTGCTGGGAATGCTGGGACATTATACAGTAATGGAGGGGTCTGGTGATGACTGGAGAGGTGACACTGCTGGGACATTATACAGTAATGGAGGGGTCTGGTGATGACTGGAGAGGTGACACTGCTGGGAATGCTGGGACATTATACAGTAACACCACTGGAGGGGTCGGGGTGATGTCTGTATCATTATGTGTCAGGTTCCTATAAGGTGTCAGGACGTGGCGGTCTATTTCTCCATGGAGGAGTGGGAGTATGTAGAAGGACACAAGGATCAGTACAAGGATCAGGTCATGATGGAGGATCAGCAGCCCCTCACATCACCAGGTAATAGACATGACTATATACACATGTCCTCTCATTATTTGTATGTAAAGAATGAATTCAGTCTCTGTATGTGTTCCCTACAGTCAGATCCAGTAAGAGAACAGCACCAGAGAGGTGTCCCCGTCCTCTTCTTCCACAGGATGATCAGGTAGATGGAGATATTCCCTATGATCTGTAGAAGGGCTGTGAAGCTCTTGTGGTCAGTCCCCTCATCCTCCATGACTCCTCATCTCCTGCTCATCTATAACATCCCACGTGACTTCTCCTACTGTCTGATGACTTTTACTATATTTCTTCCATATTTTATGAATCAGGGAGAAGATCTGAACAATATTAATGCTCCAGAGACAGATGTAAGCAGTGATGAGCAGTATAAGGAGAACATTTCTACAGGGAAAGATCTGATCTATATTAATGCTACAGACATAAAGGAAGAAGAGACAGACGTGAGCGGTGATGAGCAGTATAAGGAGGACATTCCTACAGGGAAAGATCTGATCTATATTAATGCTACAGACATAAAGGAAGAAGAAGAGACAGATTTGAGCGGTGATGAGCAGAATGAGAAGGAAATTCCTACAGGGAACTGCCCAGGTGAGTAGTAAAAGTCACAGATTCTGCTCAGTCACTGACTAATAATTTTATATGGAATTTTGTTTAAAGGGGTACTCCGATGGAAATTAATTATTTTAATCTACTGGTTCTCGAAATTTATTCAGTATTGTACATTACTTATATTTAAAAATCTTAATCATTCCAGTACTCATCAGCTGCTGTATGCTCCAGAGGGAGTTGTCTCTTTCTTTCCAGTCTGACCACACTGCTCTCTGCTGACACCTCTGTTCATGTCAGAAACTGGTCAGAGCAGGAGAGGTTCTCTATGAGGATTTGCTTCTGCTGTGGACAGTTCCTGACCTGGACAGAGGTGTCAGCAGAGAGAACTGTGGGGCCACAATCACATTACAGTCTTATCCAAAGTAACTTATAGAGAATCTGACCCCTTGTTCTCCACACTAAAGCCAATATACGGGGTTATAGTAGGGTAAACAGCTTTACAAAGAGGGGTCACTTACTCACATCCGTGTAGTATATGCAGAGTTCCGGCGCTGTAATCTTTAGCTGCATTGCTACGTTGCGAGAGATTGTTCTGTATTACAAACTGGAGAAATGTGAATTCCACGAAGGTCACAAACGTTTTCCACCCTGAAAGCTGCCGTCACCACAGCTCCCATCCTGGGTCACCACAACCCAGCTTTCCCGTTCATACGATGCGTCTGAGACAGAATAGGTGTCTCACCTTCCTACCCCAGAGAGACCATTTTATCCTTATAGCTTTATTACCAAGAATCTTTCCTCAGTGGCCATCATTTGTCCCTCAAGGAGTGGCCGCACTTGTCTGTGGGTACTACCGGACCTATTCTAATTCTTATGGATCACAAACACTTCATTTACCTCCCTGCGGCCAAATGTTTATCTCTAGGACAGGCTAGGTGGGCTCTCTTCTTCTTCTCCCCATTTTATTATGTGTCTCCTTTCTTCTTGGCACTAAGAACACTCAGGCCGGGTTCAAATGGCTGAAAATGTGCGGAATGAACACCCAGAAAACACGGGCGACATTCCGCAGATTTGAAGGATCCGATGGTCGTCTCATTTCTGAGCGGAATCTGCAGAAAGAATAAACAAGTCTATCTGGACTTTCCGTCGTGTGCACAGTGCAGCAGAATCTTATAGAAGTCGCCTCGACAGCACATATACTAAAATCTTATGGAAATCAAGCGGACTCTGCTGCAGCTTAGTGTCCGTGTGGAATATTCCTGCAGAATTCTGTGGTGTGAACATAACCTAAAGCTGATGCCCTGTCTCATACCAGTCATACCTGCTGACCGTATTCTAGCCCTATATGTAGTACTGTCACCTGCCTGTTGGGGGCCCCATTCTCACCGCTCTAAGCTCTGCTCCTGTTCTGATCTCTATAACTTTTATATTTTTCCACCTACGGATCTGTATTAGGGTTTATTGTTTGCGCCATGAGCTGTAGTTTTTTGTAGGTTTTTTCTCTGGGATTAATAAATAAATAGGTCGGGCAGACGAGGTGCGGCTATCTGGCTGCCCACTTGTTCCATATGGTTTGGGAATCTCCTCTGTAAGTTCCTGATACTGCTCATTCATACAGTGTACGGGTTTATCTATTGGAGCCTATAACTTGCCTGTTGGGTCTTCTAGGATGTGGAGCGGAGCCCTCTGCGATTGGCCAGAAAACTCATTGTTCAGTATTGGATTAGAGCCGCTCCTCCTACTGAGTTTTTGGACTAAATGGGTATCAAGCTTTTCTTCTCCTCGCCCCACAACCCACAATCTATTGTTACCATGGAACGTTTTAATCAGGTCTTGGAGTAATTTCTGCTCTTCTATATATCGGACCGGTTACCCTTGGGCGGAGTTTGTCTGTAACAACGCCGTGAATTCATCCTCGAGTATGATTCCGTTTCTGACTACAGTTTCCAACCCTCCTTATTAGTCTGAATTCTCCACCAGTAAACGTTCCGGCATTAGAAAACCATCTCCAGTAACCCCAGTCCACATGGGTATTATTCCAAGGATCGCTCTAGAGGTCCATGTAGCGGAAGCTCCAGAATGACTGTAAGACAATTAGTGACCCCCTCCTTGAAGATCCGGGAGAGGGTATGGTTGTCCACTCGAAACAAGATTTCCACCATAAAAATGGCTCCCCTGTATATTGGGCCCTACCGCGTACTTTGACAGGTTAAAGGGAATTCCAGGAAAAAAAAACAGGCCTTTTTTTTTTTCTTTCAAAGACCGCGCCCTGTTTGTCTCCACTTTGGATGTGGTTTTACAACTTGTCTCCATTCACTTCAATGGAACTGAGCTGCAGAACCACACCCAACCTGGAGACAGACAGGGAGAGGTCTTGGGAAAAAAAAAAGGCCTGTTTTTTTATTCCTGGAATGTTGCCTATGAACTTAACCTCGTGCCCTCCATACAGACTTCCAAGGTCATCCACATTTCATTCTTAACCCCTTAAGGACTGTTCCCTTTTTCACCTTAAGGACTCGGCCATTTTTTGCAATTCTGACCACTGTCACTTTAAACATTAATAACTCTGGAATGCTTTTACTTATCATTCTGATTCCGAGATTGTTTTTTCGTGACATATTCTACTTTATGTTAGTGGTAAAATTTTGTGGTAACTTGCATCCTTTCTTGGTGAAAAATCTCAAAATTTGATGAAAAATTAGAAAATTTTGCATTTTTCTAACTTTGAAGCTCTCTGCTTGTAAGGTAAATGGATATTCAAAATAATTTTGATGTCTACTTTATATTTGCATCATAAAATTGACAAGTTTTTACTTTTGGAAGACACCAGAGGCTTCAAAGTTCAGCAGCAATTTTCCAATTTTTCACAAAATTTTGAAACTCACTTTTTTTCAGGGACCAGTTCAGAAATACCCCACAAATGACCCCATTATAAAAACTGCACCCCCCAAAGTATTCAAAATGACATTCAGTCAGCGTTTTAACCCTTTAGGTGTTTCACAGGAATAGCAGCAAAGTGAAGGAGGTAAGGCAAGGGGTAAAAAGAAGAAAATTTTTACTTGTATTTGAAACCCAATTTCTCTCGAGTAAGCACATACCTCATATGTCTATGTAAATTGTTCAGCGGGCACAGTAGAGGGCTCAGAAGGGAAGGAGCGAAAAATGGTTTTTGGGGGGCATGTCACCTTTAGGAAGCCCCTATGGTGCCAGAACAGCAAAAAACCCACATGGCATACCATTTTGGAAACTAGACACCTCGGGGAACATAACAAGGGGTAAAGTGAACCTTAATACCCCACAGGTGATTCACGACTTTTGCATATGTAAAAAAAAAAAAAAAATAATTCCCTAAAATGCTTGGTTTCCCGAAAGTTTTACATTTTTAAAAAGGGTAATAGCAGAAAATACCCATTTGGCTTTTTGAAAGCAAATTTTGCTCTGGGGGCATGCCGCATTTAGGAAGCCCCTATGGTGCCAGAACAGCAAAAAAAAAAAACACATGGCATACCATTTTGGAAACTAGACCCCTCAGGGAACGTAACAAGGGGTAAAGTGAACCTTAATACCCCACAGGTGTTTCACGACTTTTGCATATGTAAAAACAAAAAAATGTTTTTTTACCTAAAATGCTTCTTTTCCCAAAAATTTTTCATTTTTAAAAAGGGTAAAGCAGAAAATTTGTAACACAATTTCTCCCGAGTACGGCGATACCCCATATGTGGCCCTAAACTGTTGCCTTGAAATACGACAGGGCTCCAAAGTGAGAGGGCCATGTGCATTTGAGGCCTAAATTAGGGATTGCATAGGGGTGGACATAGGGGTATTCTACGCCAGTGATTCCCAAACAGGGGGCCTCCAGCTGTTGTAAAACTCCCAGTATGCCTGGACAGTCAGTGGCTATCTGGTAATACTGGGAGTAGTTGTTTTGCAACAGCTGGAGGCTCCGTTTTGGAAACAGTGGCGTACCAGACGTTTTTCATTTTTATTGGGGAGGGGGGCTGTGTAGGGGTATGTGTATATGTAGTGTTTTTTTACTTTTTATTTTATTTTGTGTTAGTGTAGTGTAGTGTTTTTAGGGTACAGTCACACGGGCGGGGGTTCACAGTAGTTTCTCGCTGGCAGTTTGAGCTGCGGCAGAAAATTTGCCACAGCTCAAACTTGCAGCCGGATACTTACTGTAAACCTCCGCCCATGTGAGTGTACCCTGTACGTTCACATTGGCGGGGGAGAAACATCCAGCTGTTGCAAAACTACAACTCCCAGCATGTACGGTCTATCAGTGCATGCTGGGAGTTGTAGTTTTGCAACAGCTGGAGGCACACTGTTTGTGAAACACCGAGTTTGGTAACAAACTCAGTGTTTTGCAACTAGTGTGCCTTCAGCTGTTGCAAAAGCTACAACCCCAGCATGTACGGACAGCGGAAGGGCATGCTGGGTCTTGTAGTTATGCAACAGCTGGAGGCATACTACTTTGGCTGGGGATTGTAGTTATGTAACAGCTGGAGACACACTGGTTTGCTACTTAACTCAGTGTGCCTTCAGCTGTTGCAAAACTACAACTTTCAGCAGTCACCAACAGCCAACGGGCATGCTGGGAGTTGTAGTTATGCAACCAGCAGATGCACCACTACAACTCCCAGCATGCACTTTAGCTGTTTGTGCAAGCTGGGAGTTGTAGTTACACAACAGCTGAAGGTACACTTTTCCATAGAAAAAATGTGCCTCCAGCTGTTGCAAAACTATAAGTCCCAGCATGCCCATAAGGGCATGCTGGGAGTTGTGGTGGTCTGCCTCCTGCTGTTGCATAACTACAGCTCCCAGCATGCCCTTTTTGCATGCTGGGAGCTGTTGCTAAGCAACAGCAGGAGGCTGTCACTCACCTCCAACGATCCACACTGCAGGTCAGTCCCTCGCCGCCGCCGTCGCTCCTGGGGCCCCGATCCCAACATTCACGCCGGGGATCGGGGGCCCCAGCTCCCGGTGTGCACGTCCCGCACCCGCTCACATCCTCTGGAAGAGGGGCGGAGCGGGTTGCGGGAGTGACACCCGCAGCAGGCGCCCTGATTGGTCGGCCGGGAAACCGGCCGACGAATCAGGGCGATCGTGAGGTTGCACCAGTGCCACCTCACCCCTGCTGGCTCTGGCTGTTCGGGGCCGTCTCTGATGGCCATCGCCGACATGGGGGGACATAATGACCCCCCTTGGTGATATGCTGGGATGCCTGCTGAACGATTTCAGCAGCGGCGGGGGGGCCGGGAATGGACAGGACGTACTCAAACATCCTGAGTCCTTAAGGACTCGGAAAAGGGTCCGTTTGGGTACGTCCTTTGTCCTTAAGGGGTTAAAGTTGTTGTTATGCAATCTCTACACCTCACTACACCTTGCCGGGGTGGGATTATGAGGTCTGCAGTATCCTTGACTCCCATATGTCCAGGGGCGGCCTCCAGTATCTAATCCTCTGGAAAGGCTATGGAGCAGAGGAACGGTCCTGGGTTCCAGCTACAGATGTACGCGCTCCTGCCTTTCTCTGTGTCTTTCATGCTTAAAGGGGTAAATCAACTGGTGCTAAAAAGTTTAACAGATTTGTAAATTACTTCTATTTAAAAATCTTAATCCTTCCAGCACTTATCAGCCTCTGTATACTACAGAGGAAGTTCTTTTCATTTTGAATTTCTTTTCTGTCTGAAACAGTGCTCTGTATACTGCTGCTATCTCTATGGGATCAGGATATATAGTAGTTATACACCTCCCCCACAGCTCTATCTGTATACTGCTGCTATCTCTATGGGATCAGGATATATAGTAGTTATACACCTCCCCCACAGCTCTATCTGTATACTGCTGCTATCTCTATGGGATCAGGATATATAGTAGTTATACACCTCCCCCACAGCTCTATCTGTATACTGCTGCTATCTCTATGGGATCAGGATATATAGTAGTTATACATCTCCCCTCCAGCTCTATCTGTATACTGCTGCTGCTATCTCTATGGGATCAAGATATATAGTAGTTATACACCTCCCCTCCAGCTCTATCTGTATACTGCTGCTATCTCTATGGGATCAGGATATATAGTAGTTATACACCTCCCCTCCAGCTCAGTCTGTATACTACTGCTGCTATCTCTATGTTATCAGGATATAAAGTAGTTATATACCTCCCCTCCAGCTTTATCTGTATACTGCTGCTGCTATCTCTATGGGATCGGGATATATAGTAATTATACACCTCCCCTCCAGCTCTATCTGAATACTGTTGCTATCTGTATGGGATCAGGATATATAGTAGCTATACACCTCCCCTCCAGCTCTATCTGTATACTGCTGCTATATCCATGGGATCAGGATACATGGCAGTTATACACCTCTCCTCCAGCTCTATCTGTATACTGCTGCTATCTCTATGGGATCAGGATATATAGTAGATGTACACCTCTCCTCCAGCTCTATCTGTATACTGCTGCTATCTCTATGGGATCAGGATATATAGTAGATATATGCCTCCTCTCCAGCTCAATCTGTATACTGCTGCTGTTATCTCTATGGGATCAGGATATATAGTAGTTATACACCTTCCCTAAGGCTGTGTCCATACATTGTATATTTGCCATGATTTTTCAAATTTGGCTATTACCATAGTTGCGCAAATTGCAGAAAAACCATGTAACCATGGAAACGTGTGAACGAATCCGAAGACTTAAAATCTACAGAAAACAACTAAATTGTAAATATAGGTAAAGTTTTGCCTCAATACTGCAATATTTTTCAAAAAAACCCTCACCTTGAATAAGAAAGTGCCCTGATAAGTTCCATAAGGTATGGGGGGGGGGGCCCGGTGTGGTTCTCCCTCGGCTTTCACCTCTTTTCTGTCCGCCGCACTCTTGGCTCCTCCTTTTAATCTTTTCCTCTTGTCTGTGGGCGGAGTACCCCTTTAAGGTTCCCGGTTTAGGTTGTATTGTGTCTGTAGTCAGTGACTGTGTTATGCAGCTGTCCTCACTCTGTATACATCATGCTGTGCTGAATGGGATTTTGTCATAGACTTCCATGGTCTGTACTTACACTGTTTGCTTTTTGTTGTCATTGTTTAAAAAAAGTAGTAAAGTGTAACCAAAACTATGCAAATTAGATATCGCTGTGATCGTATGGACCGGACTTATATTTTAATGGACATTTAATACAATGTAAGATCAGTCCCACAGAAAACAAGCTCTAAAATGCAATGTAGATGGAAAAATAAGAGAGTTATGGCTATGAGGAGGAAAAAATGAAAACACAATTTCCTGGGTTGTTAAGGGGTTAAAGGGGTATTCCAGGATTTTTTTTTACTATGATACAGGGGCTGTAAAGTTAGTGTAGTCCATTATATAGTGTCTGTACCTGTGTGTGACGGTTTTCTCACAATTCTTCTGTGATTTTCTCCCCAATATTTATTTTCACCAGCATACAAAATGACTGTTGTCTCAGATTTTTCCCAGGTTTCCCAGACCTGACATCACTAGTCACCTGATGACAGGGAGCCTGTCTGTTTCAATGGGTGGAGAGATCGCTTGGTGGGAGAGAGATCAATGTACAACTAATGCCACAGCTGTAGGCACCCTGATTGAAGAACACAGGTCTTTTGAATGGGTGCAGCTCATTTATGTTTCAATGGGTTGGGGTGGGTGATGTGTGGGAGGGAGGAAAATGGAATTATGGGATTTGTAGGCAAAGAAGGAAACTCAAACAGGAAATACCAGTTCACAAAAAGCTAGCCACAGTGTTATGTAATCTCACAACATAGCCATATAGCCCCAAAACAAGTGCAGATCCTTCCTAAGCATGTCCATTACTGTCAGACAGGTACCTACTAAAATCACCTTATGCTGGAGAACCCCTTTAATACTGATAATAAAATCTGTGTTATTCTCTGCAGATTCTTGTAGCAGGAGATCAGAGGAGAATCTTATATCTTCAGATTATAAAGCAGATGATGATATCACACAAGATACATATGAAGAACATTCCATTATCCCAGATACACCCTCAGCCCTTCACAGCCAAGATCTGTCATCTCATCCTTATATACAGGTCCTGTCTTCTCAGTCATCACAGGATGTTCACCAAAATAAAGGTCACAGAAGGAATGATGGACATCAACGAGCTCATACAGGAAAGAAACCATATTCATGCTCAGAATGTGGGAAATGTTTTAGTTTTAAATCAGGTCTTGTTACACATCAAAGAACTCACACAGGAGAGAAGCCATTTTCATGTTCAGAATGTGGGAAATGTTTTAATCAGAAATCAATTCTTGTTGTACATAAAAGAACTCACACAGGAGAGAAGCCCTTTTCATGTTCAGAATGTGGGAAATGTTTTACTTTTCAATCAAGTCTTGTTAAACATCAAAGAACTCATACAGGAGAGAAGCCATTTTCATGTTTAGAATGTGGAAAATGTTTTGCTCAGAAATCAGATCTTGTTAAACATCAAAGAACTCACACAGGGAAGAAGCCATTTTCATGTTCAAAATGTGGGAAATGTTTTACTCAGAAACCACATCTTGTTGTACATCAAATAACTCACACAGGAGAGAAGCCATTTTCATGTTCAAAATGTGGGAAATGTTTTACACAGAAGTCAAGTCTTCATCAGCATCAAAGAAAAGAACTCACACAGGGGAGAAGTCAATTCAGAGGAATAATTGATGCAGATAACACATCTATATATTAACCATGTACATAGGATAGTTGACAGTAATATATATATATATCATTTCCAAACTTGTTACCAATTTTTAAGAAGTTCTCTATATTATATGATTTATTATTCTTATATCCATCTCCGCACACTGGACTTATAATAAATGTAATATTGTCCCTGACGTTGTATATAGGGAATGTAACGCGTCAGTGTTGTCCCCGCCCCCTTCTCATTATGATTATAGAGACTTTAATTCAAGGCATCAGACAGGATCCGCGCGTCTCCCTTGAAGATCGTCTCTTCTGAACATAAGACGCTGCAGATACTTTTATTTATCACAAACCCTAGACCAGCGTTTCCCGTCTTGACGTCTATTTTCGCTCTCAGATCATAAAATCCATTTTTCTATATGAGAAGTCGTCAATATGTCAGCGTCCCCCGGGTTCAGTAAACATCGGTGTAATTCTTTTCCTTTTCTTTGTCCTCCCCGGGGTATAAAATCCCTAGAGATCTGATCACATCTGGTACAAGATCTCTTTACTTCACACTTTGCGCCATTATTACACGGATTGAAGACCCAGTTACACGCTCGTAAATTCCCATATATGTCGCGGATTGGAAGGAAAAAGGTTCTTTATTCTTTTACATAAACAATTGCATAACAAATACAAAGTAATAAAGTTTACCTCTTCAAGAAGTTGCTCAAAATTCTAACAATGTTTCTCATATTTAAAGGAGTACTCCGGCGCGCACTTTTCTTATTTTATCCCGTCCGGGCTGCAAAATAAAAGAAAACGCACTTTCTCTTACCTGCCAACGCGCCCCCGGTGCTCCGGTACACTCCGGTACAGGTGTTCGGTCCCCGGGCTGTATTCTTCTTACTTCCTGTTAGCCCGGCACGTCACACGGAGCTTCAGCCTATCACCGGCCGCAGAGATGTCCCGCCTCGGGGCCATTATGTGAAATTTTTAGCTCAGTGTAAAGACGTGAATCCATTGTTCCTCACTAAAAGTCTTCCCTAAATCCTGTTCCCACTTCTTACAGCAATCAGGGAGTCCAGGATTAGGTAACAAGGTATTAGAAGCTTTTCATACTCCCTTAGTAGATAAACATGGGGTAAAATGACTATATAATGACTTGGATCTGAAAAGTGACATGTTTAGAGATGAGACATAGGGGGAGATTTATCATGGCTTTTAGAGCATGTTTTTGTCTATGTTTTGGCGCAGTTCAGGCGCAAGCAGCATATTTTGAGACTTTTCTGCGCCTTTTGATATAGACAGTTTTACTCTTTTTTTCCGACCCGTAGAACTTTTTCTTTCTGACCCTGCAGTGGTCACGTATTTATCATTTGCGACTTATGTCAAAAGTCGCTATTTTGTGCGTAAAGGTACATTTTTAGGCGCAAAGCTAGACCACCTACCAGTAGGTGTGAAATAATTTCTACCTTCCACAATTCAACCTTTAACCCCTTCCCACAGAATCCCTTCTATAGATGGTGAATTGCGCAGGTCCTTCACGCATTCTGCTGTCTATAGACGGCATTCAGTTAACCCGGCGATGCGCGACATCGCACGGGTTAACTGACAGAAGTCCCGCTGTTACCAGCCCGATAACTTATACCGATATTCTGGTAGAAGTTTTGGGCTATTTCTCCCCCCTCCCCCCTCAGAAGCCGCTGCAGATCAATGATTTAAAGCTGGCGCTTTAAATCAATGAACTGCAGGGGCTTTAGTGGGGCCAGAGACCGCCGCCGCCCGCTTCTCTCCCCCTGCCTGTCCTGGGGTCCTCCCAAGTCCAACCGCCGCTGCTGCCCCATTGCCTCCCCCATCCCGGGTTTTATAATTACCTGTTCCCGGGGTCCGCGCTACTTCTGGCTCCGGCGGCGTCCTGAGCTGTCACTGTGCGCACTGACGGTAACGTTGCGTTGATGACATCACTCGTCATTGCGCAGCGCACAGGACGCCGCAGGAGCCAGAACATGGCCCAGCAGATGTCCCCAATCTGGTCTCCAATCTGGTCCCCAATCTGTTCTCCTCCAGTTGTTGCAAAATGACAACTCCCAGCATGCCCCTCGGCTGTCTGGGCATGCTGGGAGTTGTAGTTTTGCAACAACTGGAGGCACACTGTCTGGGAAACATCATCTGTTTTCCAACTCCCAACCCATGTGCCTCCAGCTGTTGCAAAACTATAACTCCCAGCATGCACTGACAGACCATGCATGCTGGGAGTTTTAGTTTTGCAACAGCTGGAGGCACATGTCTTGAGTTATGTAACAAACTCTGTTTTGCAACCAGTGTGCCCCAGGTGATTCATAACTACAACCCCCAGCATGCACGGACAGCCAAAGGGCATGCTGAAAGTTATAGTATTGAGCCTCCAGCTATTGCGTAACTACAAGTCTCAGCATGCCCTTCTGTCACTGCATGCTGAGAATTGTAGTTTTGCAGCAGCTGGAGGTTTGCCCGACTATGCGCTGACAAGTAATTGCCAGTCCATGGCCAGTATTTGTCTGCGCTTTCGCATGCCAACGCTCACCCCGTGGCGTACCCCTATAGGTACATGTACATTGGGAACCCAGGCCTCTGGTTGTTGGTCTGACTCTTTTTTAGAAAAGGTGTTTAGACAGGAGAGCTGCACCTTATCCATCATTACTCCTGCGCATTATTGATGAATAAGGGGAACGCTAGTCAAAGAATAGACAAAAAAATGGTGGAAATGTGATCTAACACAGACATTTCTTGATAAATCTCCCCCTATGTATAGTTTATATTTGCATCATAAAATTGAGATGTTTTTACTTTTGGACGACATCAGAGGCTTCAAAGTTCAGCAGCAATTTTTCACAAAATTTTCAAAATTCAAATTCTTCAGACACCAGTTCAGGTTTGAAGTGGATTTGAAGGGTCTTCATATTAGAAATACCCCATAAATGACCCCATTATAAAAACTGCACCCCTCAAAGTATTCAAGATGACATTCAGTAAGTGTGTTAACCCTTTAGGTGTTTCACAGGAATAGCAGCAAAGTGAAGCTGAAAATTCTAAATCTTCATTTTTTACACTCGCATGTTCTTGTAGACCCAATTGTTCAATTTTTACAAGGGGTAAAAAAGAGAGAAATCTTCCTAAAATGTGTAATGTGTAAGGAAATACCTCATATGTGGATGTAAAGTGTTCGGCGGGCGCAGTAGAGGGCTCAGAAGGGAAGGAGCAACAATGGGATTTTGAAGAGCCAGTTTTGCTGAAATGATTTTTGGGGGGCATGTCGCATTTAGGAAGCCCCTATGGTGCCAGAACAGCAAAAAAAAAAAAAAAAACACATGGCATACTATTTTGGAAACTAGACCCCTCAAGGCACGTAACAAGCAGTACAGTGAGCCTTAACACCCCACAGGTGTTTGATAAATGTTCATTAAAATGGGATGTGAAAAGGAAAAATTAGATTTTTTACACTAAAATGCTGGGGTTACCCCAAATTTTTCACAAGTGGTAATAGGAAAAAATGTCCCCCACAATTTGTAAATACATTTCTTTGGAGTACGGAAATACTTCATATTTGGATGTTAGCAGATCAGCGGGTGCACACCAGGTCTCAGAACAGCAGGAGCACCATTCGGCTTTGGGAGAATTTTTTCAGGGGCCTTGAGCGTTTACAGAGCTACCATGTAGCCAGAACAGCGGGATCCCCGCTCAAGCGCCATCATTTTGGAAACTTCACCCCTCAGGGAACGTAACAAGGGGTACAGTGAGTATTTACACTTCACTGGTGTTTTGAACAGTGGGCCGTAAAATGACAAAATAGGTTTTTTTTTCACAAAAATGCTGTTGTTACCCCAAATTTTTCATTTGCACAAGGGGTAATAGGAGAAAATTCCCCCAAATGTTGTAACCCCATTGCTTCTGAGTATGGAAATACCCCATATGTGGGTGTCATAGAGGCTCAAGAGTCATAGAGCTATGTTTGCATTAGAGACCTATGGCATATCAGTAGTTCACGGTTACATATATTCAGAGGAAAATAACAAAAAGGAAACACCCACATGTGACCCTATTACACACAGTACACCCCCTGGAAAAGGTGTATAGGGGGGAACTAGACGGGTGTTCCCTAAATTTATTTTCCAGGAATGGATGAAGTGTACTATGGGGGGGAATGAAAATGATAATTTTTACTACTGATGTGCTAATTATATTCCCAGAATGATGACCCAGAGTATAGCCAAAAGTAAAAATGATGCCCGCCCCAAACCCTATGCGCTGAATCATCATTCTGGGAATGTGATATGTGTGGCCGTCCCTATTCTGTTACCTCAAATGTGCACCCCGCTCAGGTGGGGAGAGAGTGCTGCACATTTGAGGCAACAAAGAAAAAAAAGACCCCGATGCTAGTGACTCGGTGACACATGACCCATTTTTGCAAAAAATACCCCCAGAGGTCTTAACAGTTTTTTTTAATGAGATTTTTTTTTTTATGGGCAATTTAGTGGTTTATGGGGTTAAAATTTGGAATGTACTCGACTTGGCACATTTGGGTCAAATTATGGAAAATTAAAATGAAAAGGGAAAATGTAGTGCTCCATGGAAGTGTGATACTCCCTGAAGCATTCCTTAATGCAGAGGCCCGGATGACCAGGGCAAGTGTCACATTGAGTTGTGGTGTCCTTCTGTATCCCCCTCTTGTCCTTCCATATCCCCCTCTTATCCTTCCGTATCCCCCTCTTGTCCTTCCGTATCCCCCTCTTGTGCTTCCATATCCCCTCTTGTCCTTCCGTATCCTCCTCTTGTCCTTCCGTATCCCCCTCCTGTCCTTCCGTATCCCCCTCTTGTCCTTCCGTATCCCCCTCTTGTGACACACTCTGCATTTTTTCTGGGATTGTCCCTTATTTCCAGTGTGGGGTACATCACCTGGAAAGTGCTGGCCTGGGATGATCCTGGCACCTATATTTCCAGTTCATCAGGAACTCCGGCCTGCTCTTTCCCGGTCGCCTGACTTCTTCTTGGAACTGGAGGAATGTCCCTGTGTTGCCAGCGCACTGGGACAGTACAAAAGAGTTATACATGGCCACCTGTACCATGTAGAGCACAACTTTTTTGTACCATACACGTGTTTTCTGCATGGAGTTCTATGGCTTGAGGACTTGATCAGAGAGATCAACTCCCCCCCCCCCCATATACTGATTGTGACATGGATTTTATCGGTGTTCTTGTAGCTATCTTACTCCCAGCCAAATCCGCATACAGAATCTATATACCGAAGTATACCAAAGTAAATCAAACGGAGCCATTGTCAGTTTCAAATGCTTCTGTGTTCTGTGTGCTCGTCACTGAGCTTTATTTCAAATCGTTCAAGCTTATATTACCTTTGTAATTAACATAAGTTCCCACCCCCCTACTATGCCTTTCCTGAACAGTTTGGCGGGCTTATTTCTTCTGATTCTCCACACGATGGGAGGGGTGAGACAGGAGAGAGCAGATGTGGAAGTAGCATTGTCCTTGTGGCCAGCAGCTTCCTCTACACGATGGTGGGGGCAAGATGGGAGAGAGCAGATGGGGGAGAGGTGGACAAGTAACAGAGAAGCATGGCCTCATCCTAAATGGGCATTTTACATATACAGTATATAAAATTTATATATACACACATATACATCTATCACAATTGTAGTCCAGAATACAATCGGACTTGAGGGCCGGTGTTGTGGTACCTCGCAAAGGGACAGGTGAGCTGCCGTTACCATGAATTATGGTCAGCAAAAGGACATTCCTCTTATCCTTATACGTGACCAGTGACAGGTTTTCATGGGTAAGGGCACGGGACTCACCCTTGGGCATAGGTGTCTGTACAAAATGTAGAGGGAGGCCTCTCTGGTTCTTCCGCACGGTCCCAAAAGCGGACGTGGATCTGGCGGCGAGGGATGTGAACTGAGGGATGCTGGTATAAAAGTTGTCCCCGTACACGTGATAACCCTTATCCAGCAATGGGTGCACAAGGTCGCACACAAGCTTCCCGCTAACACCCAGAGTGGGGGGGACATTCTGGGGGTTCAATATGGGAATCCCTTCCCTTATATACTCTAAACTTGTAAGTGTACCCGGAGATACTCTCACAAAGTTTGTAGAGCTTCACGCCATACTGTGCCTGCTTCGAGGGAACATACTGGCGGAAGATGAGTCTCCCCTTAAAACTGACAAGAGACTCATCTACCGAGAGCTCCCTGAGGGGTACGTAGGCCTCCCAATATTTGGCCCCAAAGTGATCTATGACCGGTCTCACTTTGCTGGTCATAGTCAGGATCACCTCAGGGGGGACATGCCGCATTATCAGTGTAATACAGGCATTTCTGAATGCCGAATGGCCTCAAACCGTCCTCGTGCCATGGCCATAGCGTAGAGTGGGGTCTGGTAGAGGATGTCTATGTTTTTTTTGACTAGGCCCATATGCAGCACGAGGCCCCAAAATGTCCTCATTTCGGGTGCATTAATGGCGTACCATTCATTGGGCCTGGCCAAAAGCGAATCAGGGTGGTGGGCAATGAAATGTTGGGTGTACAAGTTTGTTTGCTCCACCATTAGATTGACAAAGTCGTCACTGAAATAAAAACTAAAATAGTCTATTTCAGTGTATCCGGCCGTGTCAATCCGGATTCCTGAGTCGCCAACAAACTCAGGAATCTGTGGCTGATATCCCTCTGGGGGTTTCCAGACAGGTTCACCAGTAGGGGGCTCCAGTATGCTTGTCTGGGGGGGTCGGATTCCTATTGTAGTGTATGTGTTTGGTGTAACCTATATATATATATATATATATATATATATATATATATAACGGTGTGTGATTATAAATCACACACCGTTATATGAAAAAAATGAAATGCTGTGGCCCAAAATTTTTTTTTACAAAGGGGGCCAAATGCAGTGCCCTGAAACCCTGTGGCGGACCCATGAGGACCTATTAGGGGGTCGTGGTGAATTTTTTTTCACTTTTTTATATTTTTATTAACCTACCTGTCCCTGCACTGAAACTCACCCTGCACTAAAATCAATTCTTCAGCCCTGAGGGGCACAGATCTTCACAGAGGGGGGGGGGGGTGTCCCTGGCTTATTCTCTCAGCTCTGCCCGCTAGCTGAGCTCGGTGGGCGAGCAGAGCTGAGAGAAAGGGACATTAACACCTCCTCTGCCGGCTGCTATTGATCGTCCGACCAATAGCAGCACTCCTGGGGAGGTGACCGGATCGCCACCTCCCCCCAGCTACAGGAGGTGATTGGCGGTGTTTAGAACACCGCCAATCACATTCTAATTCCGGCTCATCGGGTCACACGTGACCCATATGACCAAAATTGCCAAAGATGCGGGTTTGAATTCACCGGTGATCTGCGGTGATTGTGCGACATGGGCGGGTATGGGGGTCTCAGAACCACCATGGGCATTGTCATGGGATGCCTGCTGAATGATTTCAGGAGGCATCCCGGTCTGGTCCCCGAAATTACGGCATACAGGTACGCCCTGTGTCCTGAAGGGGTTAAATATAAAGATTTAAGAACCTTTTTCCTTCCAATCCACGACATATATGGGAATTTACGAGCGTGTAACTGGGTCTTCAATCCGTGTAATAATGGCGCAAAGTGTGAAGTAAAGAGATCTTGTACCAGATGTGATCAGATCTCTAAGGATTTTATACCCCGGGAAGGACAAAGAAAAGGAAAAGAATTACACCGATGTTTACTGAACCCGGGGGACGCTGAGATATTGACGACTTCTCATATAGAAAAATGGATTTTATGATCTGAGACCGAAAATAGACGTCAAGACGGGAAACGCTGGTCTAGGGTTTGTGATAAATAAAAGTATCTGCAGCGTCTTATGTTCAGAAGAGACGATCTTCAAGGGAGACGCACGGATCCTGTCTGATGCCTTGAATTAAAGTCTCTATAATCATAATGAGAAGGGGGCGGGGACAACACTGACGCGTTACATTCCCTATATACAACGTCAGGGACAATATTACATTTATTATAAGTCCAGTGTGCGGAGATGAATATAAGAATAATAAATCATATAAGAAAGAAAACTTTTATTAACAATTGGTAACAAGTTTGGAGATGCAGTATATCAGGGGTCTCAAACTGGTGGCCCTCCAGATGTTGTATAACTTTAACTCCCAGCATGCCAGGACATGCCCGGACAGCCGTTGGCTGCAGATAACCGTTGTCGGTCATGTTAAGGAATTTAACCAATTCCTTCAGGTACATTTGCTGTTCGAGGCCAAATTGGAAATGTTTTATCAATCAGGCCTGATAGATTGGAAGAAATGACACAGACTGGGATCTGTATACAGCGTCTTCTGACGTTTACTACATACAGCAGAATTCTTATAGGCAAAGATGAAAGGACGGCAAACTGCCCAATGATACCTGGTTACAAACAGGCGTCTTATCTCTAAGTAGGAAGGACGGGAAGTGTGAACGTCTTCAGACTCAGTAGCCTTGGAGTTTTCTGTACGCTCAGCAGTTGTGGTTCTTGTTTACAAGTTTCCTGGTTATAATTCTGGTAAAGTTCACACTCAGTTCATAATGAAGGAACATAGACAAGATGGTGGACTATAGACAACATGGTGATGATATACAAAATGGCGTATAATTATATAAAGGATTATTATAGAACGTTATATAAAAACCTATAACAAGCTGACTCCCCTCACAGGCATGCTGGGAGTTGAAGTTTTGCAACATCTGGAGGGCCACCAGTTTGAGACCCCTGCAGTATATGATATATATAAATGTCAGATATCGTATGTACATGGTTAATATATAGGATGTGATATCTGCGTCAAATTGGCTTCTCTCCTGTGTGAATTCTTATGTCTTTTAAGTGTTGCTTTCTCAGTAAAACATTTCCCACATTCAGAACATGAAAATGGCCTCTCTCCTGTGTGAGTTCTTTCATGTTTAACAAGATCTGATTTCTGACTAAAACATTTTCCACAATCTGAATATTAAAATGGCTTCTCCCGAGTGAGTTTTTTGATGATGAACAAGACTTGATTTCATAGTATAACATTTTCCACATTCTGAACATGAAAATGGCTTCTCCCCTGTGTGAGTTTTGACGCTCCATATCAAAGACTTAGACCTATCTCCCTGGAAGACTGCAGGCATAACCTCTATTGGGGACATACTAGATAGAACGGGAAATATCCACTTCCTGTCTTAACGGGAAACCTTCCCACTACCACACAGGGAATTCTATAAAAGTCTACAAATCAGAAGTTTGCTAAACACTGGGTGGCTGTCTAACTTTCGTATGCCAGCGAGATTGCTAGGCACATTTAACACCTCAGGAAACACATTTAGAGGTATTACCTTTTTCTATGATTTGCTGGAAGACAAAACAGGCACAGCTGCCTTTCCCTACATGGACAGATGGGAAAGAGACCTCCGATGCTCCATCACCTCCGAACAATGGCAGTTGGCTTTTCACAACATACCTAGCATTTTTAGATGTGCCAATCATCAGGAAGCTATACTCAAAACCATCCATAGGTGGTACTTCACGCCACATAGGTAGTACAAGGTAGAGCCCACATGTACTAATACCTTCTGGAGGAATAGTGGTCAGATCAGTACATTGTTGCACATACTTTGGGAATGCCCGACCCTCCAAGCCATTTGGTCGGGTATTAATCTCGTTGTTTCCAGATTATTAGGCATAGAGACACAAATAAGCCCAGCATCTGCACTACTGATGTTAGATCTTGACCTTTAGCCCCCCATGTCCAGGACAGTAATTGCTCATATCTTCATGTCCACTAAACTGTTTATAACTAGGAAATGGAAATCCCCATTAACCCCAACCTTATCTGAAATCCTGTCTTATGTAAACCTCCTATGTGAATACGAGCGTGTCCATGCACTGGCAAACCATCGTGATCTTAGCTTCCTAAAACACTGGGATCTCTGGTTACACAGCCCTCACTATGTCTCCATGAACCCTTAACCCCTTAAGGACCGAGCCCTTTTTCACCTTAAGGGCCAGAGCATTTTTTGAACATCGGACCACTGTCACTTTAAACATTAATAACTCTGGAATGCTTTTACTTATCATTCTGATTCCGAGATTGTTTTTTCGTGACATATTCTACTTTAACTTAGTGGTAAAATTTTTGTGGTAACTTGCATCCTTTCTTGGTGAAAAATCCCCAAATTTGATGAAAAAAATGAACATTTTGCATTTTTCTAACTTTGAAGCTCTCTGCTTGTAAGGAAAATGGATATTCAAAATTATTTTTTTTGGGTTCACATATACAATATGTCTACTTTATGTTTGCATCATAAAATTTAAGAGTTTTTACTTTTGGAAGACACCAGAGGGCTTCAAAGTTCAGCAGCAATTTTCCAATTTTTCACAAAATTTTCAAACTCACTATTTTTTAGGGACCAGTTCAGGTTTGAAGTGGATTTAAAGGGCCTTCATATTAGAAATACCCCATAAATGACCCCATTAAAAAAACTGCACCCCCCAAAGTATTCAAAATGACAGTCAGTGTTTTAACCCTTTAGGTGTTTCACAGGAATAGCAGCAAAGTGAAGGAGAAAATTCACAATCTTCATTTTTTACACTCGCATGTTCTTGTAGACCCAATTTTTGAATTTTTGCAAGGGGTGAAAAGGAGAAAATTTTTACTTGTATTTGAAACCCAATTTCTCTCGAGTAAGCACATATCTCTATGTTAATTGTTCAGTGGGCGCAGTAGAGGGCTCAGAAGGGAAGGAGCGACAAATGGTTTTTGGGGGGCATGTCACCTTTAGGAAGCCCCTATGGTGCCAGGACAGCAAAAAAAAAACACGTGGCATACCATTTTGGAAACTACACCCCTCGGGGAACGTAACAAGGGGTAATGTGAACCTTAATACCCTACAGGTGTTTCACGACTTTTGCATATGTGAAAAAAAAAATTTTTACCTAAAATGTTTGGTTTCCCAAAATTTGTACATTTTTGAAAAGGGTAATAGCAGAAAACACCCCCCAAAATTTGAAGCCCAATTTCTCCCGATTCAGAAAACACCCCATATGGGGGTGAAAAGTGTTCTGCTGGCGCACTACAGGTCTCAGGAGAGAAGGAGTCACATTTGGCTTTTTGAAAGCAAATTTTGCTCTGTGGGCATGCCGCATTTAGGAAGCCCCTATGGTGCCAGGACAGCAAAAAAAAAAAAAAAAAACACATGGCATACGATTTTGGAAACTAGACCCCTCGGCGAATGTAACAAGGGGTTAAGTGAACAGTTATACCCCACAGGTGTTTCATGACTTTTGTATATGTAAAAAAAAATTTTTTTTACCTAAAATGCTTGTTTTCCCAAAAATTTTACATTTTTAAAAAGGGTAATAGCAGAAAATACCCCCCAAAATTTGTAACACAATTTCTTCCGAGTACGGCGATACCCCATATGTGGCCCTCAACTGTTGCCTTGAAATACGACAGGGCTCCAAAGTGAGAGTGCCATGCGCATTTGAGGCCTAAATTAGGGACTTGCATAGGGGTGGACATAGGGGTATTCTACGCCAGTGATTCCCAAACAGGGTGCCTCCAGCTGTTGTAAAACTCCCAGCATGCCTAGACAGTCAGTGGCTATCTGGCAATACTGGGAGTGGTTGTTTTGCAACAGCTGGAGGCTCCGTTCTGGAAACAGTGGCGTACCAAACGTTTTTCATTTTTATTGGGGAGGGGAGGGGGGCTGTGTAGGGGTATGTGTATATGTAGTGTTTTTTACTTTTTATTATATTGTGTGTAGTGTAGTGTTTTTAGGGTACAGTCACATGGGCGGGGGTTCACAGTAGTTTCTCGCTGGCAGCTTGAGCTGCGGCAGAAAATTTGCCGCAGCTCAAACTTGCAGCCGGATACTTACTGTAATCCTCTGCCCATGTGAGTGTACCCTGTACGTTCACATTGGGGGGGGGGGGGGGGGGACATCCAGCTGTTGCAAAACTACAACTCCCAGCATGTACGGTCTATCAGTGCATGCTGGGAGTTGTAGTTTTGCAACCGCTGGAGGCTCCGTTTTGGAAACAGTGACGTACCAGACGTTTTTCATTTTTATTGGGGAGGGGAGGGGGGCTGTGTAGGGGTATGTATATATGTAGTGTTTTTTATTTTATTTTTTGTTAGTGTAGTGTAGTGTTTTTAGGGTACAGTCGCACGGGCGGGGGTTCACAGTAGTTTCTCGCTGGCAGTTTGAGCTGCGGCAGAAAATTTGCCGCAGCTCAAACTTGCAGCCGGATACTTACTGTAATCCTCCGCCCATGTGAGTGTACCCTGTACGTTCACATTGGGGGGGAGGGGGGGAGAAACATTCAGCTGTTGCAAAACTACAACTCCCAGCATGTACGGTCTATCAGTGCATGCTGGGAGTTGTAGTTTTGCAACAGCTGGAGACACACAGGTTGTGAAACACCGAGTTTGGTAACAAACCCAGTGTTTTGCAACCAGTGTGCCTTCAGCTGTTGCAAAAGCTACAACCCCCAGCATGTACGGACAGCGGAAGGGCATGCTGGGTGTTGTAGTTATGCAACAGCCGGAGGCATACTACTTTGGCTGGGGATGCTGGGGATTGTAGTTATGCAACAGCTGGAGACACACTGGTTTGCTACTTAACTCAGTGTGCCTTCAGCTGTTGCAAAACTACGACTCTCAGCAGTCACCGACAGCCAACCACCAGATGCACCACTACAACTCCCAGCATGCACTTTAGCTGATTGTGCAAGCTGGGAGTTGTAGTTATACAACAGCTGAAGGTACATTTTTCCATAGAAAAATGTGCCTCCAGCTGTTGCAAAACTACAAGTCCCAGCATGCCCATAAGGGCATGCTGGGAGTTGTGGTGGTCTGCCTCCTGCTGTTGCATAACTACAGCTCCCAGCATGCCCTTTTTGCATGCTGGGAGCTGTTGCTAAGCAACAGCAGGAGGCTGTCACTCACCTCCTGCTGCTGCTCCACGATGCCGCCGCACAGGTCAGTCCCTCACCGTCGCTCCTGGGGCCCCGATCCCAACAGGGACGCCGGGGATCGGGGTCTGCAGCACCCGGGGTGCACGTCCCGCACCCGCTCACGTCCTCCGGAAGAGGGGTGGAGCGGGTTGCGGGAGTGACACCCGCAGCAGGCGCCCCGATTGGTCGGCCGGTAATCCGGCCGCCGAATCAGGGCGATCGTGAGGTGGCACCAGTGCCACCTCACCCCTGCTGGCTCTGGCTGTTCGGGGCCGTCTCTGACGGCCCTGATTAGCCAGTAATTCCGGGTCATCGGGTCACTGGAGACCCGATTGACCTGGAATCCGTCGCAGATTGCTGGACTGAATTGACCCCCCTGGGCGATATGCCGGGATGCCTGCTGAACGATTTCAGCAGGCATCCGGCCCCGGCTCCCCTCCGGCTAGCGTCGGGGGCCGGAAATGCTCAGGGCGTATCCATACGCCCTCGGTCCTTAAGGACTTGGAAACGGGGGCGTATGGATACGCCCTATGTCCTTAAGGGGTTAAACTAAACAATAAGGGTGTCTATTCTAGCCTAGGGTGTCTTCTTCCTCTGTTCTACCTCCTTCACTTTTCTTCTCTTTTTTTTACCCCTGGAGGAGTGTGTGCATTAAACTGTGATTTATTGTGGGTGTGATTTTACATTCTGTTGTTACGAAGGGCTTAGTTCGGCTGATGCCCTTTCTTTTTTCCTCCTTTTCCTTTTTTCTTGTTATGCCTACTACTCGAAGAGACTCCCACCAAGCTGATATGCTGATGCTGAAGAGGTATATTGACAGGAATCACTTGTTTATGTGACTATTAGGGATCAACCGATATTGATTTTTTTTGGGCCGATAACGATAACCTGTAAACCTTCAGGCCGATAGCCGATAACTTATACCGATATTCCGTGCATTTAAATTTTTTTGGAAAAAAAAAATTTCTACACATCTGCTGTTAAATGAACATGTTTATTGTTTACGTTTAACTTTTTTTGTAAAGTTTTTTTCATAGGTAAATAAACATAAATAATACAGAAACATACCAGTCAGATTGCAGCAAAACAATTGTGATATGTCAAATACAACAAATTGGACCACTTGTGTTTTTTAAATAAATATCAGTCAAAAGGTAACAAGAACAACAATGTTCAATGGCACATAGTCCATACTTAGATTAAATCTTAGTAAAATGAGCAGCAATGACATAGGCAATTATATCAAAGGGACACTACAGTGTATATGAGCAAGGCACCAAGACAGCTTCATTAAAGGGGTACTCCAGTGGAAAACTTTTTTTAAATCAACTGGTCCCGGAAAGTTAAACAGATTTGCAAATTTACTTCTATTAAAAAATCTTAATCCTTCTAGCACTTATTAGCTGCTGAATACTAGAGGAAATAATTTTCTTTTTGGAACACAGAGCTCTCTGCTGACATCCCTGTCCATTTTAAGAACTGTCCAGAGTAGAAGAAAATTCCCATAGCAAACACATGCTGCTCTGGACAGTTCCTAAAATGGACAGAGGTGTCAGCAGAGAGCACTGTGCTCATGATGTCAGCAGAGAGCTCTGTGTTCCAATAAAAAAAGAATTTCCTCTGTAGTATTCAGCAGCTAATAAGTACTGGAAGGATTAAGATTTAACAGAAGTAATTTACAAATCTGTTTAACCTTCTGCCACCAGTTGATGTAAAAAAAAGTTTTACACCGGAGTACCCCTTTAAGCTACATTTGTTTTGTTGCCTAACTGCTTAGCCTTAGTGTCAATTTAAAGTAATTTAAACACATGGTTTAATGCATATACTAAAGAATATTACATTTAAAACAAGATAAATGTTGAGTAACTTAAGCTTTCTAGCTGAGTAACGATAGGTAGCATAACCTATAAGGCTAGACAATCATACAGGTATTGGTCTTGGGGAGCAGAGGAAATAGTAGTGGGCACTACACACAGGACCAGTTCCTGAGCAACCCAGATCATTCAGCGAATGCCAAGCCATGTTAACCTGCTATCCAGCTTCAAGGTTACACAAAAGAGTTAAGACAGACATTAAATAACATTTTTATGAAAAGTATGCTAAAGTAATCTAAAACTTTAGAATTTCTTCAATAATTCCAGTTGAGAAGGAGTACATTGTAGTGCAGAAAGCACAACATTTCTGCATGTTCTCCTGTTAAACGGCTTCTGTTTCTTTCATAAATTGCTGACACGTCACTGAAAACACGCTCACTAGGTACAGAGGAGGGTGGAGAGCAAAGGTATCTTCTGGCATAAGAAGCAAGGGTTTTAAAGCGTGTCTCATTTTCTTTCCACCACTCAAGTGGATTGCCCTTTCTATTGATCACTGGCTCTTTTAAATAAAGATTAAGCTCATTGTCAAGGCTGACTTTTGGTGAAGTTAGAGAATCCCCTACATGAGGCCCCAATAAAACGCTGAACATGGCATCAATTTTGTTTTTTTCCATGTGTTTCCTTTTTGGGAATTTGTAGGTTTCTGTTGCATCATCATCTTGCTCTTCCAGACTAGTACTACTAGTAGCATGTTCTTCCAGACTAGTACTACTAGTAGCATGTTCTTCCAGACTAGTACTACTAGTAGCATGTTCTTCCAGACTAGTACTACTAGTCGCATGTTCTTCCAGACTAGTACTACTAGTAGCATGTTCTTCCAGACTAGTACTTGTAGTAGCATCAGGCTCTTCCACAAAATCCAGACTAGTAGCATCAGGCTCTTCCAGATGTGACCTTTCTAGAACCTGCACCTCCTTTTGCATATTATCTTCTGTCAGCCATTTTTTTTGCCTTGGCCAATACATTATCAGAAAAGAAAGCATGATGTTTGAATCGGGGATCTAAAAGACATGCCAACACTACGTTTATATTCTCTTCATACTTCAAAAAACGTTTGTTGAGGCTTTCGTTCATAACCTCCCTGAGTGTTTTAATTCCACGTGTAGTGGGCCCTTCATTCTCTTGAAGAAGCATCTTCAGCACTCTCACACATGGAATAACTGTTGACACACTTGAGTCGTAATGGATAACCTCTAGGGTCACTTCCTCTATTGGGAGGAGGGTCTGAATAAGATTTGCTACAATCTCCCACTGATCAGCATTAGGGCAAGAATAGCCTCCATGCTCACCAGCATAGATGCTAAGAGCTCGCTTTTGTCCCAGCATTCTTTGTAACATGTGGAGTTCCACCTTGTTGGAACAGCCTGAATCAGGCTGCTTTTGGGCAGGCCAAGGTCTGACTGAATGCACCTCAGTCGGTGCTTGGCAATGAATGAATGGTGGAAATGACTTGCGCACTTCTTTAGCATGGCAATTATGTCGATCACAGTTCTCTGTCTTGACAGACCATCATTTACTACAAGTTGCAGGGTGTGTGCCATGCAGCTGAGATCTGACACTTCAGTAAGCCTCATTCCTTTCACCATGTTTGCTCCGCTGTCTCGAAGCACAAGCAGCACTCTATCTTTGCTTATCCCCCAGTCATCAAGCATGCCTAGAAACATTTCTTTGATGTACTCGCCAGTGTGGGATCCTTGCATCACCTTTGTGTTCAAAACCAACTGCCTTTTTGTCCATCCATTATCAATGAAGTGACACGTAAGACTCATTAGTGATTCTGTTGATCCGGACCAGCAGTCCGTAGTGAATGAGAGTGAATTACCGGCGTTCTCTGGTTGTAATATTGTTTTTACTTTCTGAATCACCTTCTGATGAATCTTTGGCAGCATTTCGGTTCTGTAAAACTTTTCATTTTTCAGTGTGTACCTTGGCTCAACTATGGACATCAAGCGCTTAAAGCCAGAGTCAGACACCATTGTAAATGACTGGTTATCCGTAACCATCATCTCTGTGATTGCCCTGTCCAGAAGTTGGGATCTTTCATCGGACTTTTGCCACTTTGTGCGTTTCTGAAATAGGTCTTTTATGTTTGTCTGGAATAGAGTTGGTGTTTCACATGATTCCTTTTCATTTGTTTTCCGTGCTCCATTAAATAATTCAACATGATGAATTCTTAGATGGGTCCAAAGATTGGATGTATTCGTTGTTTTTGCAGTTGCAGATCCCATGCTCACATTGGTTTTGCATGTGTTGCACATTGCCTGTCCTGGGAAGGGTTCACTAAAATAGTCCCAAATTGTACTTTTACTGTTTCTTTGTGCATCCATCTGCATTGAAAGAAGAGGGTTACAACAAGCTACAGTGAGGTTTGGAGTAAGTTGAGGATGAAGAAAAAACCCAGCATGTACCTGGCCGTTACTGATGCTGATAGGAGTGTAAATGCTGTCAGCAGTCGTACTCCTGCCATGCTCACCCAGTCAGTACATACTGGGATGCTATTAGCCTTTTACTTATTGGAGCAGTACAGATAATACTACTATTGACCCACTACACTCTGAATATATTACTACAACACACTGTACCCTCTTGATTACAATACTACCACATACTGTGCTCTCTGAATATAATCTTGCCATGCACCCTCTGAATACAATACCGTAATGTATTGTGGCCCATAAAAACCATACTACCACAAAAATTCCTTTACAATATACACTATGGTCGACATGTATAATTGTCTTTAAACTGTTTTTTTTTTGTGTCTAAATATGGTGCAAAAAAGGCGCAAGCAGGGTTTATTTGTGCCTTTTTTTGTGCTTGAGTTGCAATCCAATGATTTTGGCAATACACATATGGAAAGGTTTTATGAACTGCGCTTTTTTGTGAATAGGCGCAAAAAAAGGTGCAAAGCCACAAAAAAGTCTCTAAAACTTCACTAGCCCAGGCTTTTTGGTGTATGTGAAGAGAGAAATTTCAGAAATGTGACCTGCACAAAATTTCAAATGCTCTGCTACCTTTTAATAAGTTTTGTGCTCCTACACATTACCAGCACACAAAAAAAGGTGTAGAAAAATGCTTCACTTACACCTACAATGATAAATACCAGCCTATACCTCTGAAATGCAAAACACTCTGTGCCCCTCATATATAGTAGTAATGCCCCATCCTGTGCCCCCACATATAATAACTATAACCCCTCCTGTTCCCCCTACATAATAATGCCCTTTGTCCTGTGCCCATTGCATATAATGCACCATGTGCTGTGCCCCTCACATATAATGCCCCTGCCATGTTTCCCTCACATATAATGCCTCCTGTCCTGCCCCCTCAGGGGGCATTATATGTGAGGGGCACAGGACAGGGGGTATTATAAGTGAGGGGCACATAATGGGGCAATATAAGTGAGGGGCAAATGTCAGGGGGGCATTATATGGGCACATGACAAGGGGGCTCTTGTCATGTGCCCCTCACATATATGCCCCCTGTCCTGTGCCTCTCACATATAATGCCCCCTGAGGGGCTATGACAGGGGGCATTATATGTGAGGGGCACAGGACATGGGGCATTATATATGAGGGGCACATGACAGGGGGCATTATATGTGAGGAACACAGGACATGGGGCATTATATGTGGGGTCACAGGACAGGGGGGTATTATATATGAGGGGCACATGACAGGGGGGGGATTATATGTAGGGGCACATGACTGGGGGGATTATATGTGGGGGCACATGACAGGGGGCATTATAAGTGGGGTCACAGGACAGGGGGTATTATATATGAGGGGCACATGACAGGGGGGGATATGTAGGGGCACATGACTGGAGGGATTATATGTGGGGGCACATGACAGGGGGCATTATAAGTGGGGTCACAGGACAGGGGGTATTATATATGAGGGGCACATGACATGGGGCATTATATGTGAGGAACACAGGACATGGGGCATTATATGTGGGGTCACAGGACAGGGGGGTATTATATATGAGGGGCACATGACAGGGGGGGGGGGAATTATATGTAGGGGCACATGACTGGGGGGATTATATGTGGGGGCACATGACAGGGGGCATTATAAGTGGGGTCACAGGACAGGGGGTATTATATATGAGGGGCACATGACGGGGGGGGATTATATATGAGGGGCACATGACAGGGGGGATTATATATGAGGAGCACATGACAGGGGGGGATTATATAGGAGGGGCACATGACAAGGGGGGGATTATATGTGGGGGCACATGACAGCCCCCCCCCTGTCATGTGCCCATATAATGCACCCCTGACTTATAATCCCTCGTCTCTTGTGCCCCTCACATATAATGCCCCCTGTCATGCCCCCTCAGGGGGCATTTTATGTGAGGGCACAGGACATGGGGCATTATATGTGAGGGGAACTGGGCATTATATGTGAGGGGCACAGGACAGGGGGCATTATATGGGCACATGACGGGGGGGGCTGTCATGTGCCCCCACATATAATCCCCCCTTGTCATGTGCCCCTCATAAATAATACACCGTCCTGTGACCCCACACATAATGCCCCATGTTCCTCACATATAATACCCTCCTCACATGTGCCCCTCACTTATATTTGCCCCCCCTCACTGATAATTTGCCCGACCATCCATACAGCGCCCGAGCAGAGCAGCGATCACCTTTCTCACACGCTGGTACGTTCTAGTACTGTGAGTGAGAGCTGCGGCGACGTGATCTCTGGGCGCCGGCGCAATGATGTGATGTCATCACGTCGGCCTGCCGTGGATGGCGTCCCCGCGGCTCTCACTCCCACTGCAAGATGGAAGCAGCATGAGAAAGGTGAGGGAGTGGAGGAGCCGGACAGCGGACAGCTCCCGCTCCACCATCCTGTCAGATGTATTTGCAAAGGGTTACACAACTAGATTGCGCCGCACGGTAAAACAGGGCGTGCGCACGAATCGCGGGACTTCAGTCCCGGCCCGAAGTTCAGGGCCGGGACTGAAGTCCCGCGATTCGTGCGCACGCCTTGTTTTGCGCATTATCGGCAGGTTAGAAGCCGATACCGATAACGGGGAAAACCGTGAATATCGGCCGATAAGATCGGCCGTGCCGATCCCTAGTGACTATGTCAGCTACCTCCGGATTGTCTCTTTTGGACTGTTCTTTAGTAGGACATTACTAGTTTTTACAGTAAAACGTCGACTGCTCATTTGATTTCTCTGGAAATAATTGTACTTTATTTTCCTTTTGTGTATGTTACAAATTCTTTCTGTTATTGAAAACCAATAAAACTTTAAAAAAAAAAAAAAAGACAAAGAATTACCAGAACATACAGTCAAGTACAAAACTCCCACAATCTCCTCCAATTGCATAAGTAAATTCAGGTAACATAGCTACACATGGGTAGGCAGTCAAGAAATCCGCACCCGACTGATGTCAAGACAATAGACAGAACAGTAGACAACCACACACTCACTCACACTCCCGGAGCACCCCTCCAGTTCTAGTCCAAGATAATATCTGCCAGACTATCAAGGAGAGATGACCCGCTCTGGGAGGACTACCGACTCACCAATTAGGAGCCAGGGCATCAAAACCTTATCAAAATTCTTGGGGCAATTGCGACTAATGTACAGTGTCTTGTATAACGTATATACCTGTTTACCAAGTTAAACCACCATGTAATGGGGGAGGGGGAAGTATCTTTTCAGGTCATAATCAGAACCTTCCCTGCACAAAACAATAAAAAAGCGAATGAGAAGGCGCCTATGGGAGCCAGAGGCCAGATCATTAATGACCCCTATCAGACAAACCACTGGGGAGAACTCATAGGGGAATTCTAAGTGATCCGTCAATCGCTTCCCTCCAGAAGGGTTCCACACAAGGGCAGCTCCACATTGCATGTAAAAGGGAGCACACATCTGCATTACACCGGAAACAAGAATTTGAGGAGGAGACCCCAATACTGAACAAACCTAACCGGAGTATAGTACAAACATAAAATGAATCTGAATAAGTTAATCTATAGCGCTCACCACCGTGGGGTAAAAGGTTTTTGTCACTTCTCGCCTTTGTCCGTCTGTCAAATCAGGAATATCCCCCACCCATTTAACAAAAGCCAACTCAAACGGATTTGGACCTGCCGACTGTACCAATGCATATCCCTGAGTCAGGGGTTTAGGGAGGTCAGTGGTACCCAGAAGCAGCTCCACATCAGAAAAGACTGGAGTCACGCCAAGAGAGCCAAACTGCGCCCTCACCGCATGTCTCTGCTGGAAGTACCGAAACTGGGAGATAATAGTGGTCACATAGTTCCTGGAAAGAGGGAGACTCCCCAAACAAATGCATGGCAAACTTGACTCCATGACCGCTCCAGAATCCGGCCGCCTCCAACCCCTGCAGGTGCTCAAAATGAGGGTTTCCCCACAGAGGTGCTCTGGGGGACAGGATCGGCAACGGAAAGCATCTAGAGACCACCGACCACACCTCAGCCCCAGTTCTCAGAGGGATCAACAGTTTGGAAGTATCAGAGTTTCATACAAACCCAAAAGAGCTCCTGCAAGAACAGTAGAGGCGTTTTCCAGATCCAGGTCGATCCACCAGGCAGCATACACCAACTGAGACGCTAGGAAGTAATTATGTATGTGAGGAGCAGCTAACCCCCCTCTCTGTTTGGACGCCTGAAGCAGCGCCTGACCCAACCACGGTGATTTGTCCTGCCAATAGAAGGACCTCAAAGCGCCACTCAGCCTCGTAAAAAAAAACTCTTGGGGGGAAGCACTGGAGATAAATGGAAAAGATATAGAAATTTAAGTAAATGCACCATTTTAAAAATATGAATCCGGCCAGCCAGGGAGAGAAGCAACGGAGACCAAGCTTGTAATTTAGTTGTCACCGGCAACAACACTGGTTCCAGATTGAGCCCCACATAATCAGTCACACACGCAGAAATCTCTACTCCAAAATACCGAAATTGATTAACCGTCTGCAACCCATGAGGAAGAGACAGAACATGATCCATTGTCACCGACAAAGGCATCAGGGAAGACTTAGCCCAGTTAACCTGGAGCCCAGAAAAGGAGCTAAATTCAGCCAGAAGTGAAAACAAAGCCCTCAGGGAGCCCTGGACATTCGTCAAGTAAAGCAAAGGCTCAACTGCTAAGGCAAACAAAAAGGGAGAAAGTGGCCATCCCTGCCTGGAACCCCTACCTAGCTGAAAGATCTCAGAGACCTCCAGATTAGTTCTTGCCCTAGCCCTGGGACTGTCATACAACAATCGAACCCATGCCCCAAACCAAAGGACTCCCAAAACACCCCTCAGATACAACCATTCCACCGAATCAAAAGCTTTATAGACATCTAAGCTAACAACATATTACCCCGAGGCCTCCCCTTCCGCTGCAGCAATGTTAAGGTGCAACCGCTGGACGTTAATGTCAGTATCCCTCCCTGGCATCAAGCCTGTTTGGTCAGGATGGATGATAGCGGCTATAACCTTATGTAACCGATTTGCCAAGATTTTAGCCAAAATTTGGATATCAACATTAAGGAGGGAAATAGGTCTATAAGAATCTGGAATCGTAGGATCCTTTCCTGGTTTGGAAAGAATCAGTCTCCCAGTCTCCAAGGCCACATAAAAAAAAATTCAGTAATATAGGTATCAGCCGCTCCTCATTCACCCTGTACCAGTCTCCAATCATGCCATCCAGTCCCGGAGTTTTCCCCAACTGCAAAGAAGCAATAGATAAAGAAAGTTCCTCACCAGAAAAGGGGGCATCTAACTTGGCCACCTGGGCCGTTGTCAATGGCGTTAGAGGCAAACTCCAAAAGAAGGGCACTAAACCATCTGGAACAGTGGGTATGCGAGAGGTATAAAGATCCCTATAGAAGTCACGAAACACAGTATTAATACCAACAGGATCAGAAACCAGAGACCCATTAACCCCCCTAATACAGGGTATAGCCACCATTGGCCTACTCTCCCTGGCCAAATACGCCAGCAACTTGCCGTTCTTATCCCCAAATTCAAATAATGCTGCCTCCCTGTCCACCAATCTCTTTTGAATCTTCTCCCTCTGAAGGATCAGGAGGGCCCTTTGGGCAGTCAACCATTTATGTTCAGCCTCAGGGGAAGGGTCTTCACCACCTCAGCCTCCAGAACCCCAATCTCAACCTGCAATGCTCTCTCCCTGGCCGTACACACCTGCCGCTGCCCAGCCACCCCCGCCATGAACTGCCCCGTACATGCGCTTTATAAGTATCCCATTGGACTTACTTGTCAGGGTGGGCTCTATTATGTTCCCAAAAACAGGTAAGGGCTTCTAGCAAGGACGCAGTCACCACCTCCTCCCGCAGCCAGCCAGGGAGCATCCGCCAGACCCTAGAGGAGTGACAAGGGCCTAGGTTCAGGGACAGAACAAGAGCTGAGTGGTCAGAGATCCCCCTAGTGGTTTACAGAACCTCTCTTACCAGAGGAAGAAGGTCAGAGGAGGCATACGCCAGATCTATCCTGGAGAACGATTTATGCACCGCTGTTTAGAAGGAGAATATGGGGTCAGACGGATGCTTCCAGCGCCGAACCTCAGTAAGGGACAACGCCACACTCCAATTATTAAGGCCATGACAGCCCAAATCAGCTGCTCCGGTACGATCAACACTGGGATCAGGGACCACATTAAAGTCGCCTAAATGGAGAACAGGCAAAGAGAGAAACGTTAACAATTTGAACTTAATACAGTCTAAGACAGCGACATGAAACGGAGGGGGGACATATACGGATACCAAATGAAAACTAAAGGCACGTAGGGAACACCGGATAATCACAAACCTACCAAAATGATCACAGGCCACTTGATCAATGACCTGGGGAAGGGATTTAGTAACCAAGATAGACAATCCCCTTGCAGAGGAAGAATAGGTAGAGTGTCAGCCCCTCGCTATCCATGCCCTCTTAAGGGAAAGTATTTTCTGACCAGTTAGATGTTTCCTGTAAGCAAATCAGATGTGGGGATTGCTTTTTAATGAAGTCCAAACAAAGGGCCCTCTTAAATTTGGAGTTAAGGCCTCTAACATTCCAGCTCACTAATCTAAGGGAACCCATAATATACACCCAACCAAGCAAGCAGCAGAATAAACACTATAAACCGGAGAGCTCCACTTCTCCCACAAAAAGGTCTGAGTAGAAATAAGATTGTACCTGGGACACAACACCACCACCTGAGTAACTCCGGGAACACACACACCACACATACCACAGACAAAAACACCAACCAGACGACCAACCAACAGACATAGACAACAAAAACAAATGCAAGTTTAAGCAAAAACAAGCCCCCCCCCAAAAAAAATAAATCCCTGCCTAACCCTAGGAACTTGTGCAGGCCTAGACCCTAAACACTAACAGGTGAGTAGTAGCAAGAACTCAAGTAACTCAAACACAGCTTCTGCTCCGCTCCCGCTCCGGTCAGTCTCCAAGCTGCGCCCGCCACTGCCACACTGCTTCTGCTATGCCACCGGACCACAGAGGGGGTAAGTGAGGGCCCTCAGGAGGTGAAATCAGGGTGAAATTTGGTCGGGCCCGTGGTATCACAGTGGAGTGCGACCACTCAGTTCACCATCCAAGCCATGCCCCGCTGTGTGAGTTTTTTGATGTTGAACAAGATATGTTTTCTTAGTAAAACATTTAACACATTCTGAACATGAAAATGGCTTCTCCCCTGTGTGAGTTCTTTGATGTTGAACAAGATATGATTTCAAAATAAAGCATTTTCCACATTCTGAACATGAAAATGGCTTTTCCCCTGTGTGAGTTCTTTGATGTTGAGCAAGATCTGATTTCCTAGTAAAACATTTTCCACATTCTGAACATGAAAATGGCTTCTCCCCTGTGTGAGTTCTTTGATGCAGAACAAGATATGTTTTCCCAGTAAAACATTTTCCACATTCTGAACATAAAAATGGCTTCTCTCCAGTGTGAGTTCTTTGATGTTGAACAAGATATGATTTCAAAGCAAAACATTTTCCACATTCTGAACATGAAAATGGCTTTTTCCCTGTGTGAGCTCTTTGATGTCGAACAAGATCTGATTTCCAAGTAAAACATTTTCCACATTCTGAACATGAAAATGACTTGTCCCCTGTGTGAGTTCTTTGATGTTTAATAAGACTTAGTTGATGAGTAAAACATTTTCCACATTCTGAACATGAAAATGGCTTCTCTCCTGTGTGAGTTCTTTGATGTACAACAAGATCTGATTTAAAAGTAAAACATTTCCCACATTCTGAACATGAAAATGGTTTGTCCCCTGTGTGAGTTTTTTGATGTCTAATAAGACCTGATTTAAAAGTAAAACATTTCCCACATTCTGAGCATGAAAATGGCTTCTCTCCTGTGTGAGTTCTTTGATGTTTAACAAGACCTGATTTAAAAGGAAAACATTTCCCACATTCTGAACATGAAAATGGCTTGTCCCCTGTGTGAGTTTTTTGATGTCTAATAAGACATGATTTAAAAGGAAAACATTTCCCACATTCTGAGCATGAAAATGGCTTCTCTCCTGTGTGAGTTCTTTGATGTTTAACAAGACCTGATTTAAAAGGAAAATATTTCCCACATTCTGAACATGAAAATTGCTTCTCCCCTGTATGAGTTCTTTGATGTCTAATAAGACTTTGCTGATGAGTAAAACATTTTCCACATTCTGAGCATGTAAATGGCTTGTCCCCTGTGTGAGTTCTTTGATGTACAAGAAGTTCTAATTTAAAAGTAAAACATTTCCCACATTCTGAACATGAAAATGGCTTGTCCCTTGTGTGAGTTCTTTGATGTCTAATAAGACTTTTTTGATGAGTAAAACATTTTCCACATTCTGAACAGGAAAACGGCTTCTCTCCTGTGTGAGTTCTTTGATGCTCAATAAGATTTGATTTCTGAGTGAAACATTTTCCACATTCTGAGCATGAATATGATTTCTCTCCTGTGTGAGTTCTTTGATGTCTAACAAGATGTGATTTATAAGTAAAACATTTCCCACACTCTAAACATGACACTGGCTTTTCCCTTGTATTAGCTTTTTGATGTCCATCATTCCTTCTGCAGCTTTTATTTTGCTGAACCTCCTGTGATGACTGAGAAGACAGGACCTGTATATAAGGATGAGATGACAGATCTTGGCTGTGAAGGGCTGAGGGTGTATCTGGGATAATGGAATGTTCTTCATATGTATCTTGTGTGATATCATCATCTGCTTTATAATCTGAAGATAGAAGATTCTCCTCTGATCTCCTGCTACAAGAATCTGCAGAGAATAACACAGATTTTATTTTAACCCCTTAACAACTCAGGAAATTTAAGCTTTCCACTTAGAGACAAAACTCTTATTTTGCCATAACATTTTTTCCTTCATTCACTGTGCGGTAAAATTATTTCTCAGGTGAATACGATCACAATACTCATACATAATTTTGTTATGTTTTACTACTTTGTAACCCCTTAAAGGGGCACTCCACTGCTCCAGCATTCAAAACATTTTGTTATGAACGCTGGGCTCGGGCTGCGGGGGTCGTGATGTCACGGTTATGCCCCTCGTAACGTCAAGCCACGCCCTATCAATGTAAGTCTATTGGAGGGGGCGTGGGGGGGCGGGAATGTGCGATGTCACAAATGCTGAGAGTCAAAGAATGCTGGGAGTGGCAGTTACCATCTACAACACCCAGCATGCCCTCATACAGCCTATACCTCTGCAGCAGACCCAAAACCGCGACTACCAGCATGTTGCACCATTACTTTTACTATACTAGTATATGGTGAAACATGCTGGGAGTAGTTTTGGGTTGGGTCAGCTGCAGAGCCATAGGCTGTATCAGGGCATGGTGGGTGATGTAGTAAAAAACTTCAGCTCCCAGCATTCCTTGACACAGCCTCTGACTTTGCAGCCGACCCGAAACTACAACTCCCAGCATGTTGTACCAGGACCTATACTACTATATAGTGCAACATGCTGGGAGTTGTAGTTTTGCAGCAGGCAGAGAGCCTTAGGTTTCAGATCACTGATTTATAGCATAAAAAATAGTAAATAAAATATATATTTTTTTTAAACTGTAATGTGAAAAATCCCCTCCCCTAATAAAAGTTTGATTACACCCCCCCCCCCCCACTCTTCCTTTTCCCATTTTTGGAATAAAATAATGTAAACAAAAATAAACATTTTTGCATATTTGGTGTAAATATCTGAACTATTACAATATAATGTTGTTAATTAAACCGCACAGTGAACGGTGCAAATGTAAAAAATAGCAGAGAAAAAAAATATATAAAAAGCGAAACAAAAGAACAATCTATACAAAAACTACAGATCACGGTGCAAATAAAAACGATCCCTCATAGAGGAAAATAAAGTGTTATGGGGGGGGGGGGGGGGGCAGAAATATTACAGAAAAATTACAAAAAGTTATAATACAATATAATCCAATAATAATATAATCCAATAATACAAAACCTATATATATTGGGTATTGATGTCATTGTTTGGACACAATATAGATGACGTCATTTGTACCGAAAAGTGCTCTGCATAAGAATGGAAGACACAAATGATGTATTATTTTTGTTTTTGTGGTAAAACGATCTATCTACTTACCACCACTACCTACCTACACAGTCTACCTACCAACGCTATCTACCTACCGCCATTATCTGCCTTCATCCTGGCATTATCTACACTATTTAGGGCACTGAGGAAAGAATTGGGAAACGTGCTGGAAACGTGCGGTGCCTAACAGGTTTCTCCGGCAGATTCTGTGGGGACGAAAGGGAAAGAGAACGACTTCAGGAAGACGCCCCCTGTGATTCACTACATGTAACTGCACTGTAATCACTTATATGGTCTGCAGCGCCTGTGTAGAGCCGGGGGCACTGTATGGGGGATATTAGTCTGTGTACAGGGGTATTATTCAGCATCAGTATGGCAGTATTATCCCGTCACTATATGGTGGTAATGGTGGTGGTCATGATGTGGTGCAATTATTCATCCCTTTTATTCCTTTATCACCACAAAATCCTGATGTCCCGATCAGCTGAGAGGACGGTGGGAGGGCCCTTACCTGCCTCCTCGCCATCTGATCAGTGTTCTATTACTCCAAGACTGAAGCAACAGAGCACTGATAACAATGATCAATGTTATGGCATAGCACTGATCGGTATCAGAAGATTACAGGTAATAGTCCCCTATGGGGGCAAAAAAAAAAAAAAAGTTAATACATGTGAATAAGCCCCTCCCCTAATTAAAGTTTGAATCCCCCATTTACATTTTTTTTAAATAAATGTAATAAAAAAATAAATAAATAAAAAATCCCATGTGGTACCGCCGTGTGCATAAATGTCCGAACTATTAGAATATAAGGTTGGCCAAACCACACGGTCGATGGCGTACACGTAAAAAAATACCAAATTCCAAAATTGTGCATTTTTGGTCACTTCATATACCATAAAAATATTAATAAATTGCGGTAAAAAGTCCCATTTAAAAAAAATGGTACCGATAAAAACTACAGACCACGGCGCAAAAAATGACCCTCATACAGACGCGTATACGGAAGAAAAAAAAAAGTTATGGAGCTCAAAAGAGGAGAATTTTAAACATATTAATGTTGGTGCATGAATTTTGTAAAGTAGTAAAATAAAATAAAACCTATTTAAATTGGGTATCCTTGTAACCGTCTGGACCTAAAGAATAAAGATAAGGTGTTATTTTTACCAAAAAGTGCACGGCGTAAAAACGGAAGCCCTAGAAAGAGGCAATTTGGCGTTTTTTTTTTATTTCACCCCACAAGCAAAGTTTTTTTGTTTCGCCGCAGATTATGTTATAAAATAATTGCTGTGATTACAAAGTACGATTGGTGACACAAAAAACAACAAGCCTCATGTGGGTCTGTAGGTGCAAAATTGAACGCATTATGATTTTTAGAAAGTGATAAGGGAAAAAAACGAAAGTGCAAAAATAAAAAAAACTTCCTGTGGAGCAAACAGCAGCTGATAAGTACTGGAAGGATTAGGATTTTATAATAGAAGTCATTTACAAATCTGTATAATTTTATGGCACCAGATGATTTTTTAAAAATGTTTTTCCACTGGAGTACCCCTTTAAGGTGGAAATGGATTTAACCCCTTAAGGACTCAACGTTTTTCTGTATTTGCACAGTTTTTTTGTGCCACCAGCTGTACTTTGTAATTACATCAATCATTTTACCCAAAAATCTATGGTGAAAAGATATTTGTGGGACAAAATAAAATAAAATAAAAAACGCTATTTTGTAACTTTTGGGGGCTTCTGTTTCTACGCAGTACATTTTTGGGTAAAAAAGACACCTTCTCTTTATTCTGTAGTTCCATACGGTTAAAATGATCGGGACATCACGGTTTCACCACAGTGTCCCCGATCAGCCTGACTGAGCTGCCCGGAAGCATTTATTTATTTATTTTAGATGCGGCAATTAACTTTAATCGCCGCGTCTAAAGGGTTAATACCGGGCATCAGCGCAATCAGTGATGTCCGGTATTAGCCACGGGTCCCGGTCATTGCTAGGTGCCGGGCCCGACCCTGTGTTACAGCACGGGAGCGGGTGCACCCTGCGTCCTTAAGAGGTTAGGGTGATAGTGGTACAGGGGTTTTATTCAGTATCAGTACGGTAGAATTATCCCGTCACTATATGATCAAGGAAGGCATAAGAGGCGAGGGAGGCATGGGAGGTGAGGGAGGCATGGGAGGCGAGGGGGGCATGGGAGGCGAGGGAGGCATGGGAGGCGAGGGGGGCATGGGAGGCGAGGGAGGCATGGGAGGCGAGGGAGGCATAAGAGGCGAGGGGGGCATGGGAGGCGAGGGAGGCATGGGAGGCGAGGGGGGCATGGGAGGTGAGGGAGGCATAAGAGGCGAGGGAGGCATGGGAGGTGAGGGAGGCATAAGAGGCGAGGGAGGCATAAGAGGCGAGGGGGGCATGGGAGGCGAGGGAGGCAAGGGAGGGGGGCATGGGAGGTGAGGGAGGCATAAGAGGCGAGGGAGGCATGGGAGGTGAGGGAGGCATAAGAGGTGAGGGAGACATGGGAGGCGAGGGGGGCATGGGAGGTGAGGGAGGCATAAGAGGCGAGGGGGGCATGGGAGGCGAGGGGGGCATGGGAGGCGAGGGGGGCATGGGAGGCGAGGAGGCATAAGAGGCGAGGGAGGCATGGGAGGCGAGGGGGGCATGGGAGGTGATGGAGGCATGAGAGGAGATGGAGGCATGAGAGGTGATGGAGGCATGAGAGGTGATGGAGGCATGAGAGGCGAGGGAGGCATGGGAGGCATAAGAGGTGAGGGAGGCATGGGAGGCGAGGGGGGCATGGGAGGCATAAGAGGTGAGGGAGGCATGGGAGGCGAGGGGGGCATGGGAGGCGAGGGGGGCATGGGAGGCGAGGGGGGCATGGGAGGCGAGGGAGGCATGGGAGGTGATGGAGGCATGGGAGGTGATGGAGGCATGGGAGGTGATGGAGGCATGGGAGGTGAGGGAGGCATAAGAGGCGAGGGAGGCATGGGAGGCATAAGAGGTGAGGGAGGCATAAGAGGTGAGGGAGGCATGGGAGGTGAGGGAGGCATAAGAGGCGAGGGAGGCATGGGAGGCATAAGAGGTGAGGGAGGCATAAGAGGTGAGGGAGGCATGGGAGGTGAGGGAGGCATAAGAGGCGAGGGAGGCATAAGAGGCGAGGGAGGCATGGGAGGCGAGGGAGGCATGGGAGGCATAAGAGGTGAGGGAGGCATGGGAGGCGAGGGGGGCATGGGAGGCATAAGAGGTGAGGGAGGCATGGGAGGCGAGGGGGGCATGGGAGGCGAGGGGGGCATGGGAGGCGAGGGGGGCATGGGAGGCGAGGGGGGCATGGGAGGTGATGGAGGCATGGGAGGTGATGGAGGCATGGGAGGTGATGGAGGCATGGGAGGTGATGGAGGCATGGGAGGTGATGGAGGCATGGGAGGTGATGGAGGCATGGGAGGTGATGGAGGCATGGGAGGTGAGGGAGGCATAAGAGGCGAGGGAGGCATGGGAGGCATAAGAGGTGAGGGAGGCATAAGAGGTGAGGGAGGCATGGGAGGTGAGGGAGGCATAAGAGGCGAGGGAGGCATGGGAGGCATAAGAGGTGAGGGAGGCATAAGAGGTGAGGGAGGCATGGGAGGTGAGGGAGGCATAAGAGGCGAGGGAGGCATAAGAGGCGAGGGAGGCATGGGAGGCGAGGGAGGCATGGGAGGCGAGGGGGGCATGGGAGGCGAGGGGGGCATGGGAGGCGAGGGGGGCATGGGAGGCGAGGGGGGCATGGGAGGCGAGGGGGGCATGGGAGGCGAGGGAGGCATAAGAGGCGAGGGAGGCATGGGAGGTGAGGGAGGCATAAGAGGCGAGGAAGGCATGGGAGGTGAGGGAGGCATAAGAGGTGAGGGAGGCATGGGAGGCGATGGAGGCGTGAGGGGGGCATGAAAGGCAAGGTGACAATCTGACAGAAGGCCTCCTCAAAAGGGTCCCAAAATGGTGATCTCTCTCTCTCTCTTTCGGAACCTAGTGTCAATTAGAATAGTGAAAGACAAAAGCTCTTCGAGATCCCTGATACATGGACTTGAGCTGTTCTGCCGCAGAGGGAGAATGGACAGGGAGATTAAAGGGGTACTCCACTGCCCCAGCGGTCAGAACATTTAGTTCCAAACGCTGGGTGTGGGCTGCGGGGGTCATCATGTCACACCGTGCCCCCTCAGTGCAAGTCTATGGGAGCGGGTGTGATGGCCTCGTACACATAGGGATATTTCTTGTCCATATTCCAGCTGTAGTATCACATTAGTTTACATTTTGGCTGAATAGAAGAATATACAGGAAGAGACAGGACAGAGAGATTAAAGAATTCTACACAATTATTACAGCAGAAGAATCTGTGACTCTTCTCTATATTAAATTGTTACTACTCACCTGGGCGGTTACCTGTAGGAATGTCCTCCTTATACTGTTCATCACCGCTCACATCTGTCTCTTTTTCTTCCTCCCTATCTGTAGCATTAATATTGTACAGATCTTTTTCTGTCGGAATGTGCTCCGTATACTGCTCCTCACAGCTCACATCTGTCTCTTCTTCTTCCTTTATATCTGTAGCATTAATATTGTTCAGATCTTTTCCTGTCAGAATGTCCTCCTTATACTGCTCATCACTGCTCACATCTGTCTCTTCTTCTTCCTTCATATCTGTAGCATTAACATTGTTCAGATCTTTTCCTGTCGGGATGTCCTCCTTATACTGCTCATCACCGCTCACATCTGTCTCTGGAGCATTAACATTGTTGAGATCTTCTCCCTGATTCATAAGATGTGGAAGAAATATAGTAAAAGTCATCAGACAGTAGGAGAAATCACGTGGGAGGTTATAGATGAGCAGGAGATGAGGAGTCATGGAGGGTGAGGGGACTGACCACAAGAGCTTCACAGCCCTTCTACAGATCATAGGGAATATCTCCATCTACCTGATCATCCTGTGGAAATAGAGGACGGGGACACCTCTCTGGTGCTGTTCTCTGGATCTGACTGTAGGGAACACATACAGAGACTGAATTCATTCTTTACATACAAATAATGAGAGGACGTGTGTATATAGTCATGTCTATTACCTGGTGATGTGAGGGGCTGCTGATCCTCCATCATGACCTGATCCTTGCACTGATCCTTGTGTCCTTCTACATACTCCCACTCCTCCATGGAGAAATAGACCGCCACGTCCTGACACCTTATAGGAACCTGACACATAATGATACAGTCATCACCCCGACCCCTCCAGTGGTGTTACTGTATAATGTCCCAGCATTCCCAGCAGTGTCACCTCTCCAGTCATCACCAGACCCCTCCATTACTATATAATGTCCCAGCAGTGTCACCTCTCCAGTCATCACCAGACCCCCTCCATTACTGTATAATGTCCCAGCATTCCCAGCAGTGTCACCTCTCCAGTCATCACCAGACCCCTCCATTACTGTATAATGTCCCAGCAGTGTCACCTCTCCAGTCATCACCAGACCCCTCCATTACTGTATAATGTCCCAGCAGTGTCACCTCTCCAGTCATCACCAGACCCCTCCAGTACTGTATAACGTCCCAGCAGTGTCACCTCTCCAGTCATCACCAGACCCCTCCATTACTGTATAACGTCCCAGCAGTGTCACCTCTCCAGTCATCACCAGACCCCTCCATTACTGTATAATGTCCCAGAAGTGTCACCTCTCCAGTCATCACCAGACCCCTCCATTACTGTATAATGTCCCAGCAGTGTCACCTCTACAGTCATCACCAGACCCCTCCATTACTGTATAATGTCCCAGCAGTGTCACCTCTCCAGTCATCACCAGACCCCTACATTACTGTATAATGTCCCAGCATTCCCAGCAGTGTCACCTCTCCAGTCATCACCAGACCCCTCCATTACTGTATAATGTCCCAGCAGTGTCACCTCTCCAGTCATCACCAGACCCCTCCATTACTGTATAATGTCCCAGCAGTGTCACCTCTTCAGTCATCACCAGACCCCTCCATTACTGTATAATGTCCCAGCAGTGTCACCTCTCCAGTCATCACCAGACCCCTCCATTACTGTATAATGTCCCAGCAGTGTCACCTCTCCAGTCATCACCAGACCCCTCCATAACTGTATAATGTCCCAGCATTCCCAGCAGTGTCACCTCTCCAGTCATCACCAGACCCCTCCATTACTGTATAATGTCCCAGCAGTGTCACCTCTCCAGTCATCACCAGACCCCTCCAGTACTGTATAACGTCCCAGCAGTGTCACCTCTCCAATCATCACCAGACCCCTCCATTACTGTATAACGTCCCAGCAATGTCACCTCTCCAGTCATCACCAGACCCCTCCATTACAGTATAATGTCCCAGCAGTGTCACCTCTCCAGTCATCACCAGACCCCTCCATTACTGTATAATGTCCCAGCATTCCCAGCAGTGTCACCTCTCCAGTCATCACCAGACCCCTCCATTACTGTATAATGTCCCAGCAATGTCACCTCTCCAGTCATCACCAGACCCCTCCTTAACTGTATAATGTCCCAGCAGTGTCACCTCTCCAGTCATCACCAGACCCCTCCATTACTGTATAATGTCCCAGCATTCCCAGCAGTGTCACCTCTCCAGTCATCACCAGACCCCTCCATTACTGTATAATGTCCCAGCAGTGTCACCTCTCCAGTCATCACCGGACCCCTCCATTACTGTATAATGTCCCAGCAGTGTCACCTCTCCAGTCATCACCAGACCCCTCCATTACTGTATAATGTCCCAGCAGTGTCACCTCTCCAGTCATCACCAGACCCCTCCATTACTGTATAATGTCCCAGCAGTGTCACCTCTCCAGTCATCACCAGACCCCTCCATTACTGTATAATGTCCCAGCAGTGTCACCTCTCCAGTCATCACCAGACCCCTCCATTACTGTATAATGTCCCAGCAGTGTCACCTCTCCAGTCATCACCAGACCCCTCCATTACTGTATAATGTCCCAGCATTCCCAGCAGTGTCACCTCTCCAGTCATCACCAGACCCCTCCATTACTGTATAATGTCCCAGCATTCCCAGCAGTGTCACCTCTCCAGTCATCACCAGACCTCTCCATTACTGTATAATGTCCCAGCATTCCCAGCAATGTCACCTCTCCAGTCATCACCAGACCCCTCCATTACTGTATAATGTCCCAGCAGTGTCACCTCTCCAGTCATCACCAGACCCATTCATTACTGTATAATGTCCCAGCAGTGTCACCTCTCCAGTCATCACCAGACCCCTCCATTACTGTATAATGTCCCAGCATTCCCAGCAGTGTCACCTCTCCAGTCATCACCATACCCCTCCATTACTGTATAATGTCCCAGCAGTATCACCTCTCCAGTCATCACCAGACCCCTCCATTACTGTATAATGTCCCAGCAGTGTCACCTCTCCAGTCATCACCAGACCCCTCCATTACTGTATAATGTCCCAGCAGTGTCACCTCTCCAGTCATCACCAGACCCCTCCATTACTGTACAATGTCCCAGCAGTGTCACCTCTCCAGTCATCACCAGACCCCTCCATTACTGTATAATGTCCCAGTGTCACCTCTCCAGTCATCACCAGACCCCTCCATTACTGTATAATGTCCCAGCAGTGTCACCTCTCAGTCATCACCAGACCCCTCCATTACTGTATAATGTCCCAGCAGTGTAACCTCTCCAGTCATCACCAGACCCCTCCATTACTGTATAATGTCCCAGCAGTGTCACCTCTCCAGTCATCACCAGACCCCTCCATTACTGTATAATGTCCCAGCAGTGTCACCTCTCCAGTCATCACCAGACCCCTCCATTACTGTATAATGTCCCAGCAGTGTCACCTCTCCAGTCATCACCAGACCCCTCCATTACTGTATAATGTCCCAGCATTCCCAGCAGGGTCACCTCTCCAGTCATCACCAGACCCCTCCATTACTGTATAATGTCCCAGCAGTGTCACCTCTCCAGTCATCACCAGACTCCTCCATTACTGTATAATGTCCCAGCAGTGTCACCTCTCCAGTCATCACCAGACCCCTCCATTACTGTATAATGTCCCAGCACTGTCACCTCTCCAGTCATCACCAGACCCCTCCATTACTGTATAATGTCCCAGCATCCCCAGCAGTGTCGCCTCTCCAGTCATCACCAGACCCCTCCATTACTGTATAATGTCCCAGCAGTGTCACCTCTCCAGTCATTACCAGACCCCTCCATTACTGTATAATGTCCCAGCAGTGTCACCTCTCCAGTCATCACCAGACCCCTCCATTACTGTATAATGTCCCAGCAGTGTCACCTCTCCAGTCATCACCAGACCCCTCCATTACTGTATAATGTCCCAGCAGTGTCACCTCTCCAGTCATCACCAGACTCCTCCATTACTGTATAATGTCCCAGCAGTGTCACCTCTCCAGTCATCACCAGACCCCTCCATTACTGTATAATGTCCCAGCACTGTCACCTCTCCAGTCATCACCAGACCCCTCCATTACTGTATAATGTCCCAGCATCCCCAGCAGTGTCACCTCTCCAGTCATCACCAGACCCCTCCATTACTGTATAATGTCCCAGCAGGGTCACCTCTCCAGTCAGCAGCTCCATCATCTTGTTGATGAGTTCTAGAATCTTCTGTTCATCCATTTCCTCATGTATCAGGGAGTGAGGTGGGGACCCCGGGATTGTGTTCAGGATTCTTCCCCATCCTTCACACACAGGGGCCCGACAGCGCCCACTAGAGGACTTCTTCACTACTGTGTAATCCTATGTATGGAAAGACACATTAATATCACTACATACATTCCCAGAATCCCTCACCTCTCCAGTCATATCCATCTTTTATTACATAAATAATAATGAGGTCATGTGACATCACTCCCAGAATCCCTCACCTCTCCAGTCATATCCATCTGTTATTACATAGATAAGAATGAGGTCACGTGACATCACTCCCAGAATCCCTCACCTCTCCAGTCATATCCATCTGTTATTACATAAATAAGAATGAGGTCATGTGACATCACTCCCAGAATCCCTCACCTCTCCAGTCATATCCATCTGTTATTACATAGATAAGAATGAGGTCATGTGACATCACTCCCAGAATTCCTCACCTCTCCAGTCATATCCATCTGTTATTACATAGATAAGAATGAGGTCATGTGACATCACTCCCAGAATTCCTCACCTCTCCAGTCATATCCATCTGTTATTACATAGATAAGAATGAGGTCATGTGACATCACTCCCAGAATCCCTCACCTCTCCAGTCATATCCATCTGTTATTACATAGATAAGAATGAGGTCATGTGACATCACTCCCAGAATCCCTCACCTCTCCAGTAAGCCGGAAGAGTATCTGTAGGGTGAGGTTTATGATCCTGTCGGCCATCTTGTTCCTGTCTCTCTCCATGGTTGATGGGTCATCCAGGAGAATTCTCTTATATAGAAGATATCAGCAGAGGATCCTGGATTGGAGAAACCTGAAGGGAAGAAGAGGAGACGATGATAAACCGCACCAGATTCTATGGAGAAATAAAATCCATTTCCTGGAGATAATCTGAGGAAACATCTGAGGAGACATTATAGTCACAATCATGGAGGCTGTAAACCTAGTCAGGGGATCCATCATAGTCTGGGGCGGAGTCATGGGGGATGGGTAGAATATGGAGACAGGAATCCACCGTCCATGTTATCCAGGTAATACCAGAAGCCGCGAGTGGTGAGAAGAGGGAAATGGTGGACAAAGTGTCTGAGGACTCTTCATCATCCAGTAGATGTGACCTGTCATGGTCGGAGGTCAGGAGGTCACTGTCCTATGTCACACACCTTCTCTTACCATCCTATTTTAACTATAGTCAGTTTTTCTGATGCCAACTAGGTGTTTACCCTGACCACTGGAGGGCGCCAAATATCAGGACTCCAGACAATGAACAGTTACACATATAAGGGATTTGGTGACACCGCACTGGAATCATTGATAATGGGATCATCCATCTGGGATATTTCCACACAGGATCGAGACCTTCTGCCTCCCACTAATCCCAAGGATTTCCTCACATTATCACCTTCTATTATATACATACGTATACGCTTATTGCGAGCGGCTTTACCTCATCTCACCTTCTCTAATAGTGGACTGAGGACATCTAGACCTGATATTCCTTCATTGTATGTATCCCACTGCGAACAAACCATTGTGCCTCCCCTCAGGGGTGTAAAGACTTTTGTGACACGGTCACATGACACTTCTCTTCGCTTTTTGTACTTTTGTTCACATAAAGCTTTGGTGGGATCATAGTTGAATGGATCCGCATCACACTGGGAATTATTGTCCCGGAATGTTACATAATTGTCCAGAACCTGGGCAGAAAGCCAATCTGGTTTCCAGGGTTGGGACGACACTATGTCGGGAGTTTGAATCCTGACGTGGATGTTGTCCCTCCAGGTGCCCACGTTATGGACCCTTTTCATCTGGAACACGTTGTTTGTGATAAAGGGGATGGAACAGAGGGGCCCCAAGCAGAGAAGGCTAAGGGAGAAGCCTCTGAGGAGAGACCATATGTTACCACTGTGCCTCGTGTGCGGCCGTAAGGAAGGAGGTAGAAGCAGCCACCGGGACCACAATGGCGGCCATCTTAGATTGCTGTATGGAAGAAATGGCTAATACCCAGAGAAGAAATTAACCAGATGACAGGATGGGCGGGGAGGTGACCTGCAGCCCTTCACTATACAAACACGCCCCTTCCATAGATCTGCATTGAGAGGGTGTGACGGAACGAGGGGCGTGGTTGTGCCAGCACAACCCCCGCTCCAAGCATTCAGAACACTGGGGCAGCAGAGTACCCCTTTAATGGGTTAATCATTAGTGGGGAGTCCTGGCTTCTTATAGCTCCTAAGCTCTAAATCCCATATGGGGCGCAGGGTGTAAATGTACCGCATGTTCTTAATGGAGTTCTGTAGTAAAAAATAACCAACGGATAGGGGACAAGTTATAGATTGCGGGGGTCTGACTGCTGGGACCCCCTGCAATCTCTTGTAAGGGGCCACGACAGTCCGCAGGAAGGGGGCGAGCCAACCCCTGCACAGAGTGTCGGCAAAAATGCCCCCCCCCCCCATGTATCCTATAGAAATACATGGAGGGGGAGCTTCGGCAGCGGCTTCCTCTGGGGGTCAGATCGCCTGCTTCCTGTGAACTGCTGGTCCCCCGTACAGGAAATCGTGGGGGATCCCAGCAGTTGGACCCCCGCAATCTATAACGTATCCCCTATACTTTGAAAAGGGGATGTTATTTTTCACTGCACTAGTCCTTTATGGGTTAATAACATCCCCAATAATCCTGATCTGATGGTGGGACATACATACCTGCATCTGTAGAGGAACCGTGTGCTTACAGGACCTGCGATGATGTCACCGTCATGTGATCTGTCACATGGAGGAGGAGGGGGTCACATGATCAGGGGCTGCTGCTCTGAGAGATCTCCACACACAACACAACAGCAGTGACTGCCCCACCAGGACCTGCTCTGTATCTGCTACATGCTGGAGGTGTAGGATCTGTGATGATGTCATGTGACCAGTACATTTGGGGGGGGGGGGGGGCAAAGTTTAGCAGTGAATAAGTGACTGTGGCTGAAGGACCTGTGGGGAGGATCATGTGACAGTAGTGGGCGGGGCTGAGCAGTGCAGGGTAGGAGAGATTGTAGTTGAAGGACCTGTGATAATGGTCATGTGACAGTAGAGTACTGTATACACTGAGCAGATGAGCCTAGAGCAGCAGCCCCCGATCATGTGACTGATCACATGACGGTGACATCATCGCAGGTCCTGTAAGTACACAGCTCCTCTACAGATACAGGTATGTGTGTTCTCTCCCTGTCAGGATTCTCTTACGTCCCTCCAGCAGCACAGATGGTATATTCCTCCCCCCGCACACTGGTATGACCCATGCATTGTACTGACAATATCCCCTCATCCTGTGATTTCTCCTTTGGGGATTATTTTTATGTATTTTTGTGTTTATTACTATAATATTATTTTATCTTTGCTCCTGGTGAGAGAAGGGTTAATATATTGTCTTGTTTCTGCTGCTGTTTGTGTTATTCCGCCATCTTTACTCATTTCCTATATCTCCGCCCAGTTGGCCCCCAGCTAGAAGCCCCGCCCTCCTGTCCTTGTGGCCCTATTCCTGTTATGTCTTTACCTCTAATATGTCAGGTTCTTCTTCTCCTTCTGGTTCTCTCCCCGCGGTGTCCACATGTCTCCCCGGCCGCCGCCATCTTGTAGAAGGAGGTTTATGGAGATCTGACATCACGAGGGGTGTGACTGTGATATCACGAGTGTGTGTGGCTGTGATATCACGAGGGGGTGTGGCTGTGATATCATGAGGGGTGTGGCTGTGACATCAGGAGAGGGTGTGGCTGTGACATCACGAGGGTGTGTGGCTGTGACATCACGAGGGGGTGTGGCTGTGACATCACGAGGGTGTGTGTGGCTGTGACATCACGAGGGGTGTGGCTGTGACATGACACAATGAACCCCTATAAAGGTGACTCCGCCCCCAGACATCTTCTCCTCTCTCTGGGGGAGGGGACAGACATTGATCTATAGCTAAAATACAGTAAAATGATACATTAACCCTTCATCTCCCACATCCTATAAATCTTCCCATCTCCTCCGGCTCTGGTGTCCAAGGTGATAGATTAGTCGCCATCCATGAGTCTCATGATAGATTCTACCAGACGTGGCCCCCGTGGATGTGATTCCAGGATCCTGTGGAGTCGCCGTCCTGTTGTGTCCTCCAGCGTGTTCTCTGCTATATTGCTGGGTCATGTGATTGGTCGTCCATTCCCGCCTTATGCTCCTCCCCCCCTTGTTCCCCTTCACCCTCTATCCTCCCTTTTTCTTCTCTTTTCTTTACGTTTACCTTCTTGTCTTTCTTTTCGTGTTCTCGGTGTTTGTTCTTCTGTATTTGATTCTTTGCCGCCAAAGATTCTGAAAGATTTTCTGGTAAATTTCCGAGGACGTCATCATAGAGGAGAACTCATCCGAAATCATTGTGACTATAATGTCTCCTCAGATGTTTCCCCAGATTATCTCCAGGAAATGGATTTTATTTCTCCATAGAATCTGGTGCGGTTTATCATCGTCTCCTCTTCTTCCCTTCAGGTTTCTCCAATCCAGGATCCTCTGCTGATATCTTCTATATAAGAGAATTCTCCTGGATGACCCATCAACCATGGAGAGAGACAGGAACAAGATGGCCGACAGGATCATAAACCTCACCCTACAGATACTCTTCCGGCTTACTGGAGAGGTGAGGGATTCTGGGAGTGATGTCACATGACCTCATTCTTATTTATGGAATAACAGATGGATATGACTGGAGAGGTGAGGGATTCTGGGAGTGATGTCACATGACCTCATTCTTATCTATGTAATAACAGATGGATATGACTGGAGAGGTGAGGGATTCTGGGAGTGATGTCACATGACCTCATTCTTATCTATGTAATAACAGATGGATATGACTGGAGAGGTGAGGGATTCTGGGAGTGATGTCACATGACCTCATTCGTATCTATGTAATAACAGATGGATATGACTGGAGAGGTGAGGGATTCTGGGAATGTATGTAGTGATATTAATGTGTCTTACCATACATAGGATTACACAGTAGTGAAGAAGTCCTCTAGTGGGCGCTGTCAGGCCCCTGTGTGTGAAGGATGGGGAAGAACCCTGAGCCCAATCCCGGGGCCCCCACCTCACTCCCTGATACATGAGGAAATGGATGAACAGAAGATCCTAGAACTCATCAACAAGATGATGGAGCTGCTGACTGAAGAGGTGACCCTGCTGGGACATTATACAGTAATGGAGGGGTCTGGTGATGACTGGAGAGGTGACACTGCTGGGACATTATACAGTAATGGAGGGGTCTGGTGATGACTGGAGAGGTGACACTGCTGGGACATTATACAGTAATGGAGGGGTCTGGTGATGACTGGAGAGGTGACACTGCTGGGACATTATACAGTAATGGAGGGGTCTGGTGATGACTGGAGAGGTGACACTGCTGGGAATGCTGGGACATTATACAGTAATGGAGGGGTCTGGTGATGACTGGAGAGGTGACACTGCTGGGATATTATACAGTAATGGAGGGGTCTGGTGATGACTGGAGCGGTGACATTGCTGGGACATTATACAGTAATGGAGGGGTCTGGTGATGACTGGAGAGGTGACACTGCTGGGACATTATACAGGAATGGAGGGGTCTGGTGATGACTGGAGAGGTGACACTGCTGGGAATGCTGGGACATTATACAGTAATGGAGGGGTCTGGTGATGACTGGAGAGGTGACATTGCTGGGACATTATACAGTAATGGAGGGGTCTGGTGATGACTGGAGAGGTGACACTGCTGGGACATTATACAGTAATGAAGGGGTCTGGTGATGACTGGAGAGGTGACACTGCTGGGAATGCTGGGACATTATACAGTAATGGAGGGGTCTGGTGATGACTGGATAGGTGACACTGCTGGGACATTATACAGTAATGGAGGGGTCTGGTGATGACTGGAGAGGTGACACTGCTGGGAATGCTGGGACATTATACAGTAATGGAGGGGTCTGGTGATGACTGGATAGGTGACACTGCTGGGACATTATACAGTAATGGAGGGGTCTGGTGATGACTGGAGAGGTGACACTGCTGGGAATGCTGGGACATTATACAGTAATGGAGGGGTCTGGTGATGACTGAAGAGGTGACCCTTCTGGGACATTATACAGTAATGGAGGGGTCTGGTGATGACTGGAGAGGTGACACTGCTGGACATTATACAGTAATGGAGGGGTCTGGTGATGACTGGAGAGGTGACACTGCTGGACATTATACAGTAATGGAGGGGTCTGGTGATGACTGGAGAGGTGACACTGCTGGGACATTATACAGTAATGGAGGGGTCTGGTGATGACTGGAGAGGTGACACTGCTGGGACATTATACAGTAATGGAGGGGTCTGGTGATGACTGGAGAGGTGACACTGCTGGGACATTATACAGTAATGGAAGGGTCTGGTGATGACTGGAGAGGTGACACTGCTGGGACATTATACAGTAATGGAGGGGTCTGGTGATGACTGGAGAGGTGACACTGCTGGGACATTATACAGTAATGGAGGGGTCTGGTGATGACTGGAGAGGTGACACTGCTGGGACATTATACAGTAATGGAGGGGTCTGGTGATGATTGGAGAGGTGACACTGCTGGGACATTATACAGTAATGGAGGGGTCTGGTGATGACTGGAGAGGTGACACTGCTGGGAATGCTGGGACATTATACAGTAATGGAGGGGTCTGGTGATGACTGGAGAGGTGACACTGCTAGGACATTATACAGTAATGGAGGGGTCTGGTGATGACTGGAGAGGTGACTCTGCTGGGACATTAAACAGTAATGGAGGGGTCTGGTGATGACTGGAGAGGTGACACTGCTGGGACATTATACAGTAATGGAGGGGTCTGGTGATGACTGGAGAGGTGACACTGCTGGGACATTATACAGTAATGGAGGGGTCTGGTGATGACTGGAGAGGTGACACTGCTGGGAATGCTGGGACATTATACTGTAATGGAGTGGTCTGGTGATGACTGGAGAGGTGACACTGCTGGGACATTATACAGTAATGGAGGGGTCTGGTGATGACTGGAGAGGTGACACTGCTGGGAATGCTGGGACATTATACTGTAATGGAGTGGTCTGGTGATGACTGGAGAGGTGACACTGCTGGGACATTATACAGTAATGGAGGGGTCTGGTGATGACTGGAGAGGTGACACTGCTGGGACATTATACAGTAATGGAGGGGGTCTGGTGATGACTGGAGAGGTGACACTGCTGGGACATTATACAGTAATGGAGGGGTCTGGTGATGACTGGAGAGGTGACACTGCTGGGAATGCTGGGACATTATACAGTAATGGAGGGGTCTGGTGATGACTGGAGAGGTGACACTGCTGGGACATTATACAGTAATGGAGGGGGTCTGGTGATGACTGGAGAGGTGACACTGCTGGGACATTATACAGTAATGGAGGGGTCTGGTGATGACTGGAGAGGTGACACTGCTGGGACATTATACAGTAATGGAGGGGTCTGGTGATGACTGGAGAGATGACACTGCTGGGAATGCTGGGACATTATACTGTAATGGAGTGGTCTGGTGATGACTGGAGAGGTGACACTGCTGGGACATTATACAGTAATGGAGGGGTCTGGTGATGACTGGAGAGGTGACACTGCTGGGACATTATACAGTAATGGAGGGGTCTGGTGATGACTGGAGAGGTGACACTGCTGGGACATTATACAGTAATGGAGGGGTCTGGTGATGACTGGAGAGGTGACCCTGCTGGGACATTATACAGTAATGGAGGGGTCTGGTGATGACTGGAGAGGTGACACTGCTGGGAATGCTGGGACATTATACAGTAATGGAGGGGTCTGGTGATGACTGGAGAGGTGACACTGCTGGAACGTTATACAGTAAAGGAGGGGTCTGGGGATGACTGGAGAGGTGACACTGCTGGGACATTATACAGTAATGGAGGGTTCTGGTGATGACTGGAGAGATGACACTGCTGGGAATGCTGGGACATTATACAGTAATGGAGGGTTCTGGTGATGACTGGAGAGATGACACTGCTGGGAGTGCTGGGACATTATACAGTAATGGAGGGGTCTGGTGATGACTGGAGAGGTGACACTGCTGGGAATGCTGGGACATTATACAGTAATGGAGGGGTCTGGTGATGACTGGAGAGGTGACACTGCTGGGAATGCTGGGACATTATACAGTAATGGAGGGGTCTGGTGATGACTGGAGAGGTGACACTGCTGGGACATTATACAGTAACACCACTGGAGGGGTTGTGGTGATGACTGTATCATTGTGTGTCAGGTTCCTATAAGGTGTCAGGACGTGGCGGTCTATTTCTCCATGGAGGAGTGGGAGTATGTAGAAGGACACAAGGATCAGTACAAGGATCAGGTCATGATGGAGGATCAGCAGCCCCTCACATCACCAGGTAATAGACATGACTATATACACACGTCCTCTCATTATTTGTATGTAAAGAATGAATTCAGTCTCTGTATGTGTTCCCTACAGTCAGATCCAGTAAGAGAACAGCACCAGAGAGGTGTCCACATCCTCTTCTTCCACAGGATGATCAGGTAGATGGAGATATTCCCTATGATCTGTAGAAGGGCTGTGAAGCTCTTGTGGTCAGTCCCCTCACCCTCCATGACTCCTCATCTCCTGCTCATCTATAACATCCCACGTGACTTCTCCTACTGTCTGATGACTTTTACAATATTTCTTCCATATCTTATGAATCAGGGAGAAGGTCCAAACAATATTAATGCTCCAGAGACAGATGTGAGCTGTGATGAGAAGTATAAGGAGGACATTCCTATAGGGAAAGAGTTCATCTATATTAATGCTACAGACATAAGGAAAGAAGAAGAGACAGATTTGAGCAGTGATGAGCAGTATAAGGAGAACATTCAAACAGAGAAAGATCTGATCTATATTAATGCTACAGACATAAGGAAAGAAGAAGAGACAGATGTGAGCGGTAATGAGCAGTATAAGGAGAACATTCAAACAGAGAAAGATCTGATCTATATTAATGCTACAGACATAAAGGAAGAAGAAGAGACATATGTGAGCGGTGATCAGCAGTATAAAAAGGACATTCCTACAGGAGTAGATCTGATCTATATTAATACTACAGACATAAAAGGAGAGACAGATGTGAGTGGCGATGAGCAGTATAAGGAGGACATTCCTACAGGTAACCGCCTAGGTGAGTAGTAACCACTTAATGCAGATTCTGCTCAGTTACCGGTTGTAATATGCTTTTATGGACTCCGATGGAAAAAAAAAATATTTAAAATTATCTTTAGCCTTCCAGTACTCGTCAGCTGCTGTATGCTGCTGAGAAAGCTGTGTAGTTCTTTTCAGTCTGACCACACTGCTCTCTGCTGACATCTCTGTCCAGGGCAGGAACTGTCCAGAGCAGGAGAGGTTAAAAACAAACAAATAAACAAATGTTTATCTCTAGGACAGGCTAGGTGGGCTCTCTTCTTCTCCTGATTTTTTTTATCTTGGCTAAGGCCGGGTTCAAAAGGCTGAAAAAGTGCAGAAAAAACACAGAGAAAACACGGCGACATTCCGCAGATTAGAATGCTCCGATAGCCGATAGGACCACTCAGAAATGCGGCGTCTCATAGACTGTAATGTATTTCCGAGCGGAATCTGCAGAAAGAATACACAAGTCTATCTGGACAAGATCTGTAAATTCCATCGTGTGCACAGTGCAGCAGAATCTTATTGAAGTCGCTTTGACAGCACATAGACTAAAATCCAAGGATCACTCTAGAGGTCCATGTAGCAGAAGCTCCAGACTGACTGTAAGGCAATTAGTGACACCCTCCTTGAAGATCAGGCGAGGGTATGGTTGTCCACCCACAACTTGATTCCCTGCACTTCTACCCAAAAAAATGGCTCCCCTGTATATTGGGCCCTACCACGTACTTTGACAGGTTAACCCGGTTTCCTATGGACTTAACCTCGCGCCCTCCATGCGGACTTCAAAGGTCGTATAGATTTTATTCTTAACCACTAAAGGACTCAGGGCGTACCTGTACGTCCTGATTCCCATTACCGGGGTCTAAACCGTTCTCCCGAGCAGAGAAAGCTTCAAACCCCATGGGTCCCAACTGCTATCAGCAGCCGGGAACCAAGGTTAATGCCGGGCACGGCCGTTCGGGCCGATGCCCGGCATTAACGCTTTAGACGCCACAATCAAAGTTTATCACGGCGTCTAAAACAAAACCAGAAGTATCCCGGCAGCTCAGCGTAGCTGATCTGGACTATTGCGACAAAATCGTGATGTCCCATCAGCTTACTGGACGGCGGGAGGGTCCTCACCTACCTCCTCGTCGTCCCATTGGTGATCTACTGCTTCATGCCTGCTTAGCAGGCTGGAGCAGCAGAGTGCTGATAACACTGATTAATGCTATGCTATGGTATAGCATTGATCAGTGTTTGCAATCAAAAGATTGCATGTTGTAGCTCCCTGTGAGGGGGTAAAAAATGGTTTAAAAAAAAATAAGCGAATAAATGTGAATCACCCCCCCCCCCTTTTCCAATTTTTTTAAATAAAATGATGTAATAAAAAAAAAAAATCTAATGTGGTACTGCCATGTGCGTAAAAGGGTCAAAATTAGTTATAGGGGTCAAAAGTAATGTCATTACAAAGTGCAATTGGTGACGCAAAAAACAAGTCATATGTGTCTATAGGGGGGAAATTACGTGTTATGATTATTATCTTCTAAAAATCATAACACGTAATTTCCCCCCTATAGACACATATGACTTGTTTTTTGCGTCACCAATTGTACTTTGTAATGACATTACTTATTTTAAATCAATAACAATAAGGAGGAAAATTGCAAAAATGAAAATTGTTTTGATTCCTTTAAGGAGTTAAAGTTGTTGTTATGCAATCACTACACCTCACTACACCTTGACAGGGTCGGATTATGAGGTCTGCAGTATCCTTGACTCCCATATGTCCAGGGGCGGCCTCCAGTATCTAATCCTCTGGAAAGGCTATGGAGCAGAGGAATGGTCCTGGTTCCAGCTACAGATGTACGTTCTCCTGCCCTTCTCCGTGCCTTTCATGCTTAATCCCTTCACAAATCTGTTGCTCCCCTATGTGGAGGGTTAGTTTAGAGGTGGGTACTGTGAGGGCTCTTGCCTTTCCTTTGCTCCACTGCTGGTTTCTCAGACAGCAAAACCTCAGCTGTTATTATTGAGCAGCTACTTATTTCCCTGGCTACCTTTTAATCAGCCAGCCCCTTCCCTGCTGGGTCCTGGCTATTTAACGGCAACAGTTCAAAGACCACGGAAGGGCAGAGGCAGTCTGATCTCCAAGCGCGTTACTGTTGTTCCTGATTGTGATTCCATTTATGACCCTGGTCTGGCTGACATCCACTCTGGTTCCTAATCCTGGTTCTGACTTTTGGGTGTCCTGACTTTGGCTATTCCGGAGTACCAGCTTTGGTTCCTGACCCCTGGCTGTGTGTTTGACCTAGTTTCCAGTTTATTTTTGTTTTAACCCTTTAACCCCTTAAAGACCAGGGTTTTTTCTGTTTTTGCACTTTTATTTTTTCCTCCTTACCTTTAAAAAATCATAACTCTTTAAAATGTGCACCTAAAAAGCCATATTATGGCTTATTTTTTGCACCACCACTTCTACTTTGTAAGGACATCAGTAATTTTACCCATAAATCTATGATGAAATGGAAAAGAAATCATTGTGCGACAAAATTGAAGAAAAACCACCATTTTGTAAATTTTGGGGGTTTACGTTTGTACGCAGTAAATTTTTCGGTAAAAATGACACCTTCTCTTTATTCTGTAGGTCCATACGATTATAATGATCCCCTATTATATAGGTTTGATTTTGTCGGACTTCTGGAAAAAATCATAACTACATGCAGGAAAATGTATACGCTTAATATTGTCATCTTCTGACACCTATAACTTTTTATTTTTCCACGTACGGGGCGGTATGAGGGCTCATTCTTTTTGCACCGTGATCTGAAGTTTTTAGCGGTACCATTTTTGTATTGATTGGACTTTTTGATCGCTTTTTATTCATTTTTTCATTATATAAAAAGTGACCAAAAATGCGATATTTCGGACTTTGGAATTTATTTGCGTTTACCCCATTGACCGTGCGGTTTAATTAACAAAATATTTTTATAATTTGGACATTTCCGCACGCGGCGATACCACATATGTTTATTTTTATTTACACTTTTTTTTAATGGAAAAAGGGGGTGATTCAAACTTTTATTAGGGAAGGGGTTAAATGATCTTTATTCACTTTTTTTTTTTCACTTTCTTTTTTGCAATGTTATAACTCCCATAGGAGACTATAACACTGCGCACACTGATCTCTTATACTGATCATTGTTATCCCATAGGGGCCTATAACACTGCACACACTGATCTCTTACACTGATCATTGTTATCTCATAGGGGACTATACCACTGCACACACTAATCTTTTACACTGATCATTGTTATCCCATAGGAGACTATAACACTGCACACACTAATCTCTTACACTGATCATTGTTATCCCATAGGGGACTATAACACTGCACACACTGATCTTTTACATTGATCATTGTTATCCCATAGGATAACATTGATCAATGATTCTGCTGCTTGACTACTCATGCCTGGATCTCAGGCACTGAGCAGTCATTCAGCGAGCGGCACCAGGAGGCAGGTAGGGGGACCCTCCTTGTGTCCTACAGCTGTTCAGGATGCCGCGATTTCACTGCAGCGGTCCAGAACAGCCCACTGAGCTAGCTGGGGGTAGTTTAGTTTCACTTTAGATGCGGCGATCAACTTTGAACGCTGCATCTAAAGGGTTAATAGCATGCGGCACCACGATCAGTGCCACGCGCTATTAGTTACTGGTCCCGGCTGTGGTCCCGCTTTATAGAAAGGGAGGAGACTCGGGGCATACAGGTACTCCCTTGGTCTTTAACAGGTTAATGATGTAGCCAGTTATAATTTTTACATCTTTTATTTTTTCCTCCTCGCCTGTTTATAGACACAGACATGTATTTTGCCGGATCCACTGTACGTGATAATGAAATCCTTAATTTCTTCATTTCCATAAAATCTTCTATAAAACTTGAAAAAATGATTGTGAGGTGAAACTGAAAAGAAAATGCAATTTTGCTAATTTGATTCTTAGGTCAATACGATTTAAACGATTCCCAATTTACATATTTTTTTATGACTAGTTTAAAAAATTTTTTTATAAAAAAAAATAAAATAAAATAAAAAAAAAATATATATATATGCTTAAATATGCCCTGAGCTTACTCCTTTTAATCCCCATAGCAAACCTCTGCTAAACTGGGTGTTTCCCGAGACAGGTGTCATCAGAGAGGACTTAGACAGAAAAGAACAACCTTAACTTCAGAAGCTCATAAGTACTGAAAGGATTAAGATTTTTTAATAGAAGTAATTTATAAATCTGTTTAACTTTCTGGAGCCAGTTGATATATTAAAAAAAGTTTTTTTCTCGATAACCCCTTTAACCTTTCCTAAAGTGACAAGGCTTTCTTCACACATTACACAGTATAATACATGGTAAACATATGTTCATGGGGGGGGCAGGTGCAAGTGGGGGGCCCAGGGGACACTGAGGGGAGGTTGCCCAACAGGACAGCAAGGGTACTTGGTAATAACTCCCATACTGCGCCACCACATGTTACTCCGCCCACAGACACCTTATCCCCTACCCATAGGATAGGAGATAAGATGTCTGATCACGGGGGTCCTGCAGCTGTGATCTCCGTGCAACACCCGGCATTCTAAACAGTATGTTAACAACGCCGAGTTTGGGCGGCCGGGATGTGACGTTATGTCACGCCCCCTCCATTCATGTCTATGGGAGGGGGCGTGGCATGATGTCACATCTCCGGCCGCCCAAACCAAGCATTCTGAAAAAAAACTTTCAGAACGTCGGGTGCTGCAGGGAGATCGTGGCGGTCCCCAGTGGTAGGACCCCCACAATCAGACATCTTATCCCCTATCTTTTTTATCCTGTGGGCGGAGTACACCTTTAAAATTCCCGGTAGAGGGATGCACTGGGATTGGGATCACGCGGGACCCAACTCCAAATACGCAGACGGTCAGGAGGCTGCTGCGGGCGGGCAGTCAGGCACTATGGCTGCGGGTCTCACACTCAGAGTGCCCCTCCCAATAGTCTCCTCCCCCTGCCACCGGCTAAGGTGTCATTTTTACTGAAAAGTGCTCTGCATAGAAATGGAAAGTTTACATGGGGAGTATGTGCAGAGCATTGCACCCTAGTGTCTGTACATTCCTATGTTAGCGGACGGGATTGGACAAACATTTTAGTGGGAGTGGAGCAAACATCCTACGGGTGTGGGCGGGATTGGTAAAAAAAAAATCATTGGGAGCGGGCGGGAGTGGGATTGAACAACCAGTTCTGCGCAGGCTCTAGTTCCCGGTTTAGGTTGTATTGTGTCTGTAGTCAGTGACTGTGTTATGCAGCTGTCCTCACTCTGTATACATCATGCTGTGCTGAATGGGATTTTGTCATAGACTTCCATGGTCTGTACTTACACTGTACGGCTCTTTACTCACTTTTTACTAAAATAAGTTTAAATAAAAAAAAAAACTGAGTAAGGCTGGATTCACACTACGTTTTTTTCCCATACGGGAGCGCATACGGCAGAGGGGAGCTAAAAGCTCGCGCTCCCGTATGTCACCGTATGCGCACCCGTATGTCATTCATTTCAATGAGCCGACCGGAGTGAAACGTTCGGTCGGCTCATTTTTGCGCCGTATGCGCTTTTACAACCGGACCTCAAACCGTGGTTGACCACAGTTTTAGGTCCGGTTGTAAAAGCGCATATGGCGCAAAAATGAGCCGACCGGACCGAACGTTTCACTCCGGTCGGCTCATTGAAATGAATGACATACGGGAGCGCATACGGTGACATACGGGAGCGCGAGCTTTTAGCTCCCCCCTGCCGTATGCGCTCCCGTATGGGAGAAAACGTAGTGTGAACCCAGCCTAAAAGATAACGCTCTGTTATACATACCGATCGTACCAACCTGATCTATGAGGAGAACAAGTCAATTTTACTGCACATAACATGATTGCTAGGACTCTGCCGGGACTCTGCTATTCATACAGCCTGTCTATGGTCGGCTCTAATGGATCAATGCAGTAAATACTGTACTGATCTGTATGAGCAATCCAATGACTGCTCATACAAGTCCTATAGAAGGACCAAAAAGTGTAAAAAAAATAAAATAAAAAAAACATTCAAAAGATGTTTTTTGTAATTGTTTTTAAAAAGTAGTAAAGTGTAACCAAAACTATGCAAATTAGATATCGCTGTGATTGTATGGACCAGACTTATATTTTCATGCACAGTTGATACAATGTAAGATCCGTCCCACAAAACAACAAGCTCTCAAACGCAATGTAGATGGAAAAATAAGAGTTATAGCTATGAGGAGAGGAGGAAAAAATTAAAACACAAAAGCTTAAGGATTGTTAAGGGGTTAATAAGGGTTGTTAAGGGGTTAATATTAATAATAAAATCTGTGTTATTCTTGGCAGATTCTTGTACCAGGAGATCAGAGGAGAATCTTCTATCTTCAGATTATAAAGCAGATGATGATATCACACAAGATACATATGAAGAACATTCCATTATCCCAGATACACCCTCAGCCCTTCACAGCCAAGATCTGTCATCTCATCCTTATATACAGGTCCTGTCTTCTCAGTCATCACAGGATGTTCAGCAAAATAAAAGTCACAGAAGGGGTGTTGGACATCAACAAGCTCTTACAGTATATAAACCATATTCATGCTCAGAATGTTGGAAATGTTATACTTCTAAATTCGATCTCATTGTACATCAAAGAACTCACACAGGAGAGAAGCCATTTTCATGCTCAGAATGTGGGAAATGTTTTACTTCTAATTCAGGTCTTGTTCAGCATCAAATAACTCACACAGGAGAGAAGCTGTTTTCATGTTCAGAATGTGGGAAATGTTTTACTATTAAATCAAGTCTTGTTAGACATCAAATAACTCACACAGGAGAGAAGCCATTTTCATGTTCAGAATGTGGGAAATGTTTTGCTCTTAAGCCAACTCTTTATAAACATCAAATAACTCACACAGGAAAGAAGCCATTTTCATGTTCAGAATGTGGTAAATGTTATACTGAGAAAGCAACTCTTGTTTACCATCAAAGAACTCACACAGGGGAGAAGCCATTCTCATGTACAGACTGTGGAAAATGTTTTGCTAAGAAATCAATTCTTCGTGAACATAAACGAACTCACACAGGGGAGAAGCCATTTCCATGTGCAGAATGTGGGAAATGTTTTACTCAACAATCAAGTCTTGTTAATCATAAAAGAACTCACACATGAGAGAAGCCAATTCAGAGCAGTAAATGATGCAGACAACACATCTATATATTATCCATGTACATAGGATATCTGACATTTATACATATATCATATACTGCATCTCCAAACTTGTTACCAATTGTTAATAAAAGTTTTCTTTCTTATATTATTTATTATTCTTATATTCATCTCCGCACACTGGACTTATAATAAATGTAATATTGTCCCTGGCGTTGTATATAGGGAATGTAACACGTCAGTGTTGTCCCCGCCCCCTTCTCATTATGATTATAGAGACTTTAATTCAAGGCATCAGACAGGATCCGCGCGTCTCCCTTGAAGATCGTCTCTTCTGAACATAAGACGTTGCAGATACTTTTATTTATCACAAACCCTAGACCAGCGTTTCCCGTCTTGACGTCTATTTTCGGTCTCAGATCATAAAATCCATTTTTCTATATGAGAAGTCGTCAATATCTCAGCGTCCCCCGGGTTCAGTAAACATCGGTGTAATTCTTTTCCTTTTCTTTGTCCTCCCCGGGGTATAAAATCCCTAGAGATCTGATCACATCTGGTACAAGATCTCTTTACTTCACACTTTGCGCCATTATTACACGGATTGAAGACCCAGTTACGCGCTCGTAAATTCCCATATATGTCGTGGATTGGAAGGATAAAGGTTCTTAAATCTTATATTTACCAATAATATTTTATATTTGTACAGTCCGTCCCTATCATAGTACGGAATTGTTATTTCTCTTCTATCCGATGGTTATTTAGTAATTTTGTTATGATTCAGAAGAGACCACGTGTCCCGTATAGACGCTCACCCTGAAGACATTTGTAATATCATAATTAACAAATTTAACAAAGCTTACTTACCCCTAACATAAGACCATATGTAATCATTGATAAGAGATCACTGTATTTTATATACTGAAGGTTAGTGAAAGTCAAGATGGCTGACATGTAACCACGTGTAGTGCTCCAAATATACAACTTAGTGGTGTCAGCTATATTCTATAGTTAGTCACTAATTAGGGAGAAACAACCTAAGACCATATTTGTAGGTTGGCCGCATTACCACATAAACTGAAATAGAATCTATACATTTAAGGACTTGTTATGTATCCAATGAGGCCTAAGCTAATAGTATATAAGAAGGCCATTTGGAACAAGTAAGAGGGTAACACGAAGAAGGTAACACAAGGAAGAACAACAACATTCCCTCTGCCGGCCTCACAACTCACACTATCTCTCCTACACATGAAGGAATGCTCAAGGACCAGGAGATATGAACTTTTCTATCTACAATCATTTTTATGTAAGGAACTCTTTCTTTGTACATTATTTACTCCATGCCTGTATTTAACCTCTTTGGTGTAAATTAAATATACTCTTGGATTTCTGGAAGTGGCTTGTGAAGTTTGTCCGCAAAAGCCTAAAGCTTGTCAATCAGCACGCAGGACTATTATTCTTCATACGGCGAGCCGCCTGGATGCTTCTCCTGACCTTTGCCCTCTAGTTTGCTGAGGGGGAGTTGAAGAGTGAAGAACACATGTTCACTGCAACCTATCGGGACAAAAGCTACAGAAAGGACCTAGACGCTGCTGCGACAGGACACAAGCTACAAGTATACAGACCAGAGTCACGAGGGAATTTCTCCACCAAGTGAAGCAGGTAAACATGGATTTTATTACCTCTTATTCTAATAAAAGTAATTTATCTTTTCAGTTCGCTTACTGTGCAACTAATGCGGAGCTATGGACTGAATTGTATAAACAATGTGAGGAACAGAATAAGTAGATAGATAAGAAAATATTTTGTGTAAATGAGGTTCAGAAAAAGATTCACAATGTCTTACATATGGTAATTTAATGACCTGATTGTAGCCGATTTACAACCTAGACAAAGTCTTTGCATGATTAACCAAAAAACAGATAATCAACGTAACACTGCATGTGATGACGTAGAATGTGATTCGGATGACGGTGGCTGCCAAAATTGTTATTTCTTGGCTCAGCAGTTAGAACTGTATGAACAACAGTTGGATTGTAAAAACCAACTCGTGTCCAAATTATGTTCACAAGAGGTAGCCGCTCTCACCCGAGGAAAAGGTGCTCATAGGATGAATTCTTATGTACCACCAGCAGTAAATCCGGAGACAGAAGAAGCATTAAATAGAGATGAGTTAGAAAAGCGAAAATTGCAAGATAGGGCCACAAAATCACTCTAAAAATACATGACCAACACATCAAGATAGTAAAAGACATCCCGCAGTACAATGACAAAATGGATGCTTTTCATAACATTGATGTTTTTGAAACTAACACAGATAAGTACTATCTCACCGACGAGCAGAAAAATAAGATATACCGGCTGTGGCTCCCATCTCATATGGCTAACAGACTTCAGGACTCCCCTAGAGATGATGGTATTGGAAGTTTTGTGCGTGCTACAGACAGTGACAGGTTAAAACAACTAATCTTTTTTACCACTGGTGACTCCTCTCCATCACTTGATTTGATAGAAAATGTAAAAGTCACTTCACAAGAAGACCCTTTTGCGTTCTTGTTGAAGTTTGATAAGGCGTACAAAATGGTCATGACTGTGCCTGATGAAGAGGAACCACGAATTATGATCACAGCATTTGTCAGGAAATTTAAATATTTAGATCCTGTTTCACTCAAACTAGCATCAGACGCACCATCCTTGACTGATGCAGCCACATTTATTGACCACATAAGGAGATCAATAAAAGTGTCTAACATGAGAGTAAAGGTAGCGACTGTCCAGGGACATACTAATGACTGTCCTAAGACTCAGGCTAACTCTGCTAAAAATGAAAACTCTAAACAGAGAATGTACAGATCAAATATCAATTGTTACCATTGTGGTAAAAAAGGACATTTGAGATGGCAATGCAGATTGTTCCTTAGGTCGAGGGATTTTTCTCCTTGTCCTAAACAACAAAGTTTTGGAAAAGAGAATGGATTAGTGCCAACAGCTCCATCTACTGGTGAGCAGAGTCAATCTACTTCACCTTACTCCGCACTAATTAAACAAGTACAGGAACTAACTCAAAATAGTGAAGGCAAGAATGTCCAGAGACATTTAAACCCTCCTAAATGACTAGATAGGAATTAGACTTCGGAATCTTTGATGTATGTGGCTCCTATATCACTTGATGATTGTGGGAGACTATATGTCAGAGGCAGACTACAAGGCAAAGATCTGACATTCTTACTTGACACAGGGGCACAACTGAGTGTTAGTGTTGAGTGGCATAGGCCATATTCGAATTCGCGATATTTTGCGAATATATGATGAATATTCGTAATATATTCACAAAATTTGCATATTCGTAATATTCGCGTTTTAGTTTCGCATATGCAAAAATTTGCATATGCGAAAATTTGCATAAGCAAAAATTCGTGTATGCGAAAATTTGTGTATGCAAATTTTCGCATATGCGAAAATTCGTGCACCAGTCTCACACAGTAGTATTAGAGCCTTCTTTACACCACACAAGCTGGAAGCAGAGAGGGGTGATCACTGTGATGTGTACTGTGAAAAAAAAAAAATACGAATATTCATAATTTCGAATATATAGTGCTATATTCACGAATAAAATTCGCATTGCGAATATTCGCGAGCAACACTACTGAGTGTTACTAATCAATCCATGCATGTCACATCCACCTCACCTGTTTGCACTATTGTTGGCTTTAGTGGGAAACGTTATACGGCAGCTAAATTGGCTAGTAATGTTTTGTTGAGATTCCTGGCTACTTGATTATAACATTGACATCTGGCATTGTCCTAGCTCTGAGAACATTTTGGGGGCTGATGTAATGAAAGAGAGAGGTTGGGTCATTGATTTGGGGAACCAGGTTATTTGGAGAAGTACTAACCTTAAGGGTACATTCCCACACGGCGTATTTTGCTGCGTATTTGGTGCTGCGTATTTTCCTACCCATTGACTTCAACAGAGAAAATAAAATACGCAGCAGCAAATACGCAGCAAATACGCCGTGTGGGAATGTACCCTAAAAAGTCTGTGACAATAGATCCAAGTGATTTCAGTACTGTAGCTGTTATTGACTTAATTGAGGATGCCTCCGTTTGGCCAGAAATTGATTGTAATGATTTGACTCTTGTTGAATTTGTGAAAAAACTTCAGTTTTTCTGGGCGCAGTCAAAGAATGAGGTAGGAAGTTTGAAAGATGTTGAAGTTAAAATTGAAGGGCCAGATCCAAGAGCGCAGAAACAGTACAAATTGCCTCCAGATTCAATCGAGCCATTGTCCAAAATCATTGAAGAACTTCTTCAACAGGGTGTCATACGCAAATCAAATTCTGTAACAAATTCTCCATTATGGGCTGTAAAGAAACCAGACAATTCTTACAGAATGCTTCTGGATTTGCATATGATCAACAAATGCACTCCAAATGTGGCGCCTATTGTTGTCGATACCCCTGACATTGTGTCTCGATTAAATGCAAAGACAACGTTTTTCTCTGTACTGGATGTCAGTAATGGTTTTTTTCAGTAAACAGATTGACAGGAATTGTCAGTACAAATTTGCTTTTACTTTCCTGGAGGAACAATATGTATTTTGCAGGTTACCGCAAGGAGCTCACATGTCACCTAGTGTGTTTCATCAGGCATTGGCAAAGGTGTTATCAAAATTCTCCAGACCAGATTGTATTTTACAATACGTTGATGATATCTTGTTGGCAACAGAGAGTAGAGAGGAACATCTCACTTTACTAGCTGAATTGTTTGATCTGTTGTACGAGTCAGGATTGAAATTGAATCCAAGAAAGGTCCAATTACTGAAGACAGAGGTTCAGTACTCTGGGGTTTTGATCAGTTCAGGGCAGAGATGACCTTTGCAGGAAAGAGTAGCAGCTGTAGGTGCATTGCCTGTTCCAACTACATTTAAAGGTTTGAGACAATTTTTAGGACTTGTCAATTTTTCCAGAGAGTTCATTGAGGGCTTTGCTGAAAAAGCTAAACGGTGGGAGTTCATTTTGCTGTTAAAGCTACAGAACACATTGTAGGGTTCAACAGACTTACTCTGCAGACTCCTTATTCCACATTGAAATTGCTTCTTGAAAAAGGTGTCCCGGGAGTGTCTCATCAAAGGTTTGCACATTGGTTGTTGTCTTTGTCACCAAAACAGATTGAAGTAGACCATAAGGCTAAATATGTGCTTCCACAGTTGATGCAATATGAAGGTAACTCTCATGAATGTCTTGAGACATTTCAGGGCGAGTGTCCATCTCTTTTCAGGAAAGAAGCAGAGGAAACTGATGAACCAGTGTATGTGGATGGTTCCAGGTTTTGTTTGATAGGACAATACTTTACCGGATATGCCATTTGGTTTCCAAAGACAGGACGAGCTATTAGATTGCCAGGACATTTTTCAGCACAGAGAGCAGAAATTGAAGCTGTTAAAAAGGTGTTGGAAATTGATGAGAAAGAGAACAATGGTCCTTTGGTTATCTATAGTGATAGTTCTTATGTTGTAAGATCACTAATAGATTACTTACCTGTGTGGAAAAAACGAGGTTTTGTGGATTCATCTAACAAAATTCTAGCTCAGGTTGATGTTTTGCAAACTATTTTTGAGCTTGCTTCTAAAAAGCCTAGTCATTATGCTATTGTCAAGATACCAGGTCATAGCAAAGGAACTAGTGATTTTGTTCTGGGGAATGAGAAGGCAGATTCTCTGGCTAAGGAAGCAGCATTGATAGGAGAAATAGTGGCAGAACCAGAACCTATGGAGGTATTACCAGTAAGAGGTAAGGAAGTAAATGTGCCTTCATTCATAGATGAGCAGATGAAGGATCAGTTCATTGTGAATTGTAAGGATAATATAACACCTCCCTTTGTTTGTGAAAATGGAGTGATGTGTTATGAGATGCAAGGAAATTTTACTTCCAGTTGTACCAAAACACTTGCAGACAGAATTTACCCGCTATAATCATGAAAGTTTAGGTCATGTGGGTCAGCAGAAATTGCTGGAGATTCTCAAAGAGAAGTTTTATTGGGAAAAAATGGAGGGTACTGTTCAAAATGTTGTGCAGTCATGTCTCATTTGTGTCCAAGTGAATCCTAGGCCTAAAGGACAAAAGCCTCCACTTCTAAGAATTGCACCTGCAGATGGTCCGTGGTCTACATTGCAGATTGACTACATAGGTCCCTTACCTTCAGGTAAACAAGGTCTCAGGTATGCTTTGGTTGTGGTAGATGTTTTTTCTAAGTGGGTAGAAGTGTTGCCTGTCAGGAAAGATGATGCATCGTCTACGGCAAGGGCATTGGTGAATCATGTATTCTGTACTTGGCGGATCCCAAGGTTTTACTGGCAAGGTCATGCAGGCTGTGTGTGCAGTACTGGGAATACGTCAACAATTTCATGTTCCATACCATCCTCAATCTGCAGGTATTGTTGAAAGAATGAACAGAACAATTAAGACGAGAATTGCGAAAATTCTTCTGGACAAAGGAAATACTTGGGTTGATGCTGTACCTTTGGTATTGATGAGTATTAGGGGAACAAGCTCTGCTACTACCCAGTATACACCTTTTGAATTAATGACAGGAAGGAAAATGCCTTTGATTTTTCCTCATGAACCGTTTTTGTCTACTCCACAGAAAGATGCTGTTGCGAGAACTAAGTGGTTGCAGGTACTTCAGGAAAATTTGAAAGCAATCCTCCCCCATACAGCATCAAGGATGCAACGCATGGTACCGCCTCATTCTTCTAAATTTGTCAAAGGAGCATCAGTGATGATTAAGACATTTAGAAAGGCGGGACCATGGGAGAGTAATTGGGAAGGTCCTTTTGAAATTCTTGACACCATGGGACAGGTCATGATTCTTGTTCAAAGAACAGAGAATACATTGAGAAATACCCGAAGGCAGCAAAAGCTGTGGGTACATTTGGATTAATGTAAATTATATGTGTCTAATTAATTTCTTTATCTATTCTTGCAGGAAAAAGGTCTGCAAGGAAAAATGGAAGAGCAAGACCATCCATTATTGGAAAAAGACCCTGCAGAGAAACATCCGTACAGGAGGCGTGACTCAACCTAGGATTCTACGTATTGATTCCATGGATGCTGATATTAAGCTTTGTGATTGTTGTGTTGTTTACAATATATCCAGAATCAATTGGAATTGATAATAAAGCAAAGGATTTGATACCGAAGACATCATTATCAATCAAATCAAGAGAAGTTCAAGAAGATCGATTGCTGACATCAGACATTGATACCTCAAAAGGTATCGTTGGAACTTTGAGATTTGGTTATGGCAACAGAGAACCACCTTGTGTGTATTTATTTTTTGAACATTCTGCAGAAATAATGGTTCACATAACAGTGGGACCAAAAATGTATTTTACACAGGCTCAAGGAACATATACACTAAATAATCAATCAGGAATATGGGAATGTCATCCAGATGATTCCATGTTTTGGTTTATAACAATCAAAGGTGATGAACCATCTCAATGGACTGGGGACGTGACAAATAACATGTTAGATACAGGAAGGATTGGGAGGTCCATGACAGAAATTTGGTATAAGACTAAGTCTTATGGCAAACTTTTGGATCCTTCTCTTCTTCCAATCTCAGCTGGAGATGGGGATTGGACTCGTAGTTGGAACTTTCAGGTGGAATGGAATTGGCTATAGTAAAAGTTTATTTTGTATTTACAGTATCCAACTCAATAGCACCTGAAGTTAGAGTCACTCCACACAGTTTTAGGAGTCAAGAAGACATAAATTCCATAGAGCTACAGTGTGGAATAAGATTACCTCTACCTCTGGGAGCATCATTGGTTTGGTCTTTTGGAAAGGTGTCTTTGGGCAGCTTTACAAACAACCAAATTCATGTACTTCATAAAAGTCAAATTGGAAATGTTTATTGGAATGGTACAAACTTTGGGTTTCAATTAGATAATCCTACACGTAAAAACACTGGGATATATGAATGTTGTGTATTAACTAGAGGACATTACAAACATTGTGACAGAGCAAATGTTAGTATTTGGTCTCTAGAAGATCATTTATGCACTGGAATTACAATCAAACCATCCAATCCTTTTCAAATTAATTACTTTCATTCCAAGCCATTGTTGAGGAATGGATCATTTGAAACCTTAGTCTGGACTTTTAACATGACAGATTGGAAGATATCCACAAGGTTTCCTCAATGTGTATCACACCTGACTAATTTGGAAATGGGACTTGCCCAATGGTTTGGACAACATCCGCTTATCACTCAAAGAGACAAGAGAGGTGTGGTTGAGGGAATCTTGGGGGGTGTTGGTACAATAGGAAGCTTACTAAACACTATGGACATAAACACACTTAAATCAGACTTGGGATCCATAGGATACATCGGTAGTAAGGGAGTAACAGTTCAGAAGGGCTTGAACCAATTATTGGAAAAAATGGTTTTAAACACTTCTACTGTGATAGGATCATCAGTGTCTCATCTCCAAGATGCAACATTGGAATTGATAGAGAGTCAACAGGAAGTTCAGGTTTCTAGAGCATGCTTGGAAATACAAGTAGAGTATTCTACTAATCTGAAGATGATGGCACAGGCTTTACAGAGTGGCGTCACACCTCTGGGATTGTTGAGAAGTCTTCCAGAAAAATATAGTTTTAGTCTAAATCATATTGACTTGTGGATAAATAAATGGTTGGGGTGTGATAAGGAAGTCTGTATTGCATCGTGAAACTCTTCACAGAGGATTGTATTGCATAAAAGGAGAATTGAAAAAATTGGAGATAGATGGGAGGGTATTCAATGTTTCCACCATAGACACAGAACGTTTAAGAACACTACCAGTACACTTTAACCTTACACAAATAGATCATTTTCCTTGGAAAACATGGACTGAAGAAATAAAGAAAGATAAAGGGTTATTGGCTATTTTAAAACAACAGTTAAAAGATTCAGAAATTATGTTTATACATCAACAGGGAGAACTAGATCAGGTTCATCATCAATGGAATGATATGTCGGGAGTTAATTGGTGGTCAAATTTTAAGAAATCTGTTAACTTATGGTCAAAATCTTCTGTACAATCCATTGCTGGGCATGTATTATCTAATCCAATAGTTATTATTGCTATTATTGTTTTATTATGTATTTTATATCAACTATTTCTTATGTTTAGGATAAGTAAATTATATAAACAAGTTAAGAAAGAAGTTAATAAGGGAGATGGAATTTTAAGGGAAATGATAAAAAGAGCACAATCTTCTCATTCCATTGTGAACATAGAGAAGAAGGCATCTCATGTCAAAGATTACCATATGGTCCCAGGGACAGTGTGATGTGATAGAGGATGACTGTGATACGAATGGAGAGTAAATGTTAAAGTTTGAATGTTATGATAAGGATATTAATCCTATCATCAGGGGGAAATGTAATATCATAATTAACATAATTAACAAAACTTACTTACCCCTAACATAAGACCATATGTAATCATTGATAAGAGATCACTTTGTATCTTATATATACTGAAGGTTAGTGAAAGTCAAGAGGGCTGTCATGTAACCACGTGTAGTGCTCCAAATATACAACTTAGTGGTGTCAGCTATATTCTATAGTTAGTCACTGGCTAGGGAAACAACCTAAGACCATATTTGTAGGTTTGCCGCATTACCACATAAGCTGAAATAGAATCTATACATTTAAGGACTTGTTATGTATCCAATGAGGCCTAAGCTACTAGTATATAAGAAGGCCATTAGAACCTAGTGGGGAGGTTAACACGAGGAGGATAACACAAGGAAGAACAACAACATTCCCTCTGCCGGCCTCACAACTCACACTATCTCTCCTACACATGAAGGAATGCTCAAGGACCAGGAGATATGAACTTTTCTATCTTCAATCATTTTATGTAAGGAACTCTTTCTTTGTACATTATTTACTCCATGCCTGTATTTAACCTTTTTGGTGTGAATTAAATATACTCTTGGATTTCTGGAAGTGGCTTGTGAAGTTTGTCCGCTAAAGCCTAAAGCTTGTCAATCAGCACGCAGGACTATTTATTCTTCAGTTATTAATGATACTTATTCTGATTGGGTGATTGTTACTAGTGGGGTATCACAGGGGTCCGTCTTGGGTCCTGTTCTATTTAATATATTAATTAATGACCTTGTAGAGGGGTTGAATAGTAAAGCAATCTTTGCAGATGATACTAAACTCTGTAAAGCGGTAAACACAATAGAGGTCAGTGCACTGCTACAAATGGATCTGGATAGGTTGGAGGTTTGGGCTGAGAAGTGGCAGATGAGGTTCAACACTGATAAATTTAAGGTAATGCACATTGGGAGGAAAAATCCGGGCTGGGATTATGTGTTAAATGGGAGAATACTTGGGACGACTGATGTGGAAAAGGAATTCGTTAACAGTAAATTTAGCTGTAGTGATCAGTGTCAGGCAAATAAAATCAGGGGGGGCATCAATAGGGACATAGATGCCCACGACAAGAAAAAAATTCTACCGCTGTACAAATCACTAGTCAGACCACACATAGAATACTGTGTACAGTACTGGTCAGACCACACATAGAATACTGTGTACAGTACTAGTCAGACCACACATAGAATACTGTGTACAGTACTGGGCACCAGTGTACAAGAAAGATATAGTGGAGCTGGAGAGGGTTCAAAGACGGACAACCAGGGTAATACAGGGAATGGGAGGATTACAGTACCCAGAAAGATTATCGGAATTAGGGTTATTTAGTTTAGAAAAAAGAAGACTTAGGGGAGACCTAATAACTATGTATAAATATATCAGGGGACAGTACAGAGATCTCTCCATGATCTATTTATACCCAGGACTGTATCTATAAGGGGGCATCCTCTACGTCTAGAGGAAAGAAGGTTTCTTCACCAGCACAGATGAGGGTTCTTTACTGTAAGAGCAGTGAGACTGTGGAATTCTCTGCCTGAGGAGGTGGTCATGGGGAACTCTGTAAAAGAGTTTAAAAGGGGTCTGGATGCATTTTTGGGGAATAATAACATTACAGGTTATGTATACTAGATTTATAGGGACAGAACGTTGATCCAGGGATTTATTCTGATGCCATATTTGGAGTCGGGAAGGAATTTTTACCTCTTGTATGAGGGTTTTTTGCCTCCTCTGGATCAACTCAGTAGGGACTCATTAGGGATATAGGTTGAACTTGATGGACTTTGGTCTTTTTTCAACCTTATGAACTATGTTACTATGTTATTTCCTCTATAAGTAGAGCGCTTCAAAGCTAGAGAAATGCTAAATTTTGAATTTTTTCATGAAATTTTTTAATTTTTCACCAAGAAATTATGCAAGTATCGACGAAAATTTACCACTAACAAAAAGTAGAATATGTCACGAAAAAACATTCTCGGAATCAGAATGAAAGGTAAAAGCATCCCAGAGTTATTAATGTTTAAAGGGGTACTACCGTGCTGACAACTTATCCCCTATCTAAAGGATAGTGGATAAGTTGCCTGATTGCGCGGGGTCCCGCTGGGGACCTCCGCAATCTCGCATGCAGCACCCCGCTCTCATCAGGTCCCGGAGCGAACATCGCTCCGGGTCTGATGACTGCCGATCACGGGGCCGGAGTATAGTGATGTCACAGCTCCGCCCCCTCAATGCAAGTCTAAGGCAGGGGCGAGACAGCTGTTTCGCCCCTGCCATAGACTTGCATTGAGGGGGCGGAGCTGTGACATCACGATCACCGGCCCCGTCATCAGACACGGAGCGGATGTTCACCCCGGGGCCTGATGAGAGGCAGGGTGCTGTGTGCGAGATCGCGGGGGTCCCCAGCAGTCCCCATCCTTTAGATAGGGGATAAGTTGTCAGCACGGTAGTACCCCTTTAAAGTGACAGTGGTCAGATGTGCAAAAAATGGCCGGGTCCTATACTGGAAATTGACTGTGTCCTTAAGGGGTTAAATGTCCTGGCATAGGTGTTATCTATCTCCCCCTGGCTCATTTCCCTTATTTAACTGGAGAAATTCAGTGTAAACGTTGTATGACTAAGGAGAAGTTTTCCCTTTTTTTTTTTTTTAGACCTTAAAAACAGCAGCAAAAACGCCAGAAAAACTGTCACCGCTTTTTTCTGCGTTTTGGCAGTTTTTTTCTGTTTTTTTTCCGGTGTGTGGAAACAGACAGTTTTGTCCCCTGTGGCAGTTTTTTTTACTGTGTTCAGGTACCGCTCTGTGGGTCGGATGCTGAGCGCCCGCTCCATGGAGTGTAAGGAGGTGATGAGTGATGTATAGCGTCACTACTCACCTCCCCCGCCGTATAGTATACAGGGGACATAGTGTACACGTGTATATTATACAGGAGCAGGGAATCCTGTCACCAGACTGATAGGACTCCCTGCTCCTATAGCCCCTTATAGCTGTATTTAGTGTATACAGAAGAGGAGATCCCCTTACCTCCCTCACTCCCTGTGGGGTCCATGTAGCTCCGCCCCTAGTGATGACATCATTTTAACAGACGGGAGGCAGAGTGGTAAGTCTGAGGCTCTGTTCACATTGTACATTTTGTATAATGTGAACAGACCCTTCTGGCAGTGTCTTCCCGGACAGGGAGACTCCAGCTGTTGCTAAACTATGACTCCCAGCATGCCCAGACAGCCAAAGGCTGGAGGCTCCCTGTTTGGGAAGACATTGCATTATGGGCGCTCTCCCGGGCGGAGTGCTCCAAAAATGTACTAACAAATTTTTTGTGGTTTTTTTTCTCGTTTCAGATGCATGTATGCAGAGGATTATGGCGGATTCGGTGGATTGCAGCGATGAACTAGATTTTTTTTCTTTTTTTTTAATAAAATGGCTAATGAGGGCTGTGGGGGAGTGTTATTTTTTAAATAAAATAATTTTTCCAATGTGTCCTGTTTTTTTAAATTTAATTTTCAGGCTTAGTAGTGGAAGCAGTCTTATTGAAGGAATCCATTACTAAACCGGGGCTTAGCGTCAGCCCCAAAAACAGCTAACGCTAACCCCCAATTATTACCTCGGTACCCACCGCCACAGTGGTGCCGGTACCAACGTGCCCCAAGTGTCAAAAATGGCGCTCCAGGGCGTAGGCGGTAACAGGCTGGCTTTATTTAGGCTGGGGAGGGCCAGTAACAATGTTCCTCGCATACCCTGGTAACCACAGGCTGTTGCTGCTTGGTTAGAATCTGGCTGAGAATAAAAATACGGGAACCCTATACGTTTTTATTTATTTATTACCCTAGACGGGAAACGCTCGTCTAGGGTTTGTGATAAATAAAAGTATCTGCAGCGTCTTATGTTCAGAAGAGACGATCTTCAAGGGAGACGCGTGGATCCTGTCTGATGCCTTGAATTAAAGTCTCTATAATCATAATGAGAAGGGGGCGGGGACAACACTGACACGTTACATTCCCTATATACAACCTCAGGGACAATATTACATTTATTATAAGTCCAGTGTGCGGAGATGAATATAAGAATAATAAATCATATGAGAAAGAAAACTTTTATTATCAATTGGTAACAAGTTTGGAGATGCAGTATATGATATATGTATAAATGTCAGATATCCTATGTACATGGATAATATATAGATGTGTTATCTGCATAATTTACTGCTCTGAATTGGCTTCTCTCCTGTGTGAGTTCTGTGATGCTTAACAAGATGTGAATGCTGGGTAAAACATTTTCCACAGTCTGAGCATGAAAATGGCTTCTCTCCTGTGTGAGTTCTTTGATGTTTAACAAGATGTGATTGCTGAGTAAAACATTTCCCACATTCTGCACATGAAAATGGCTTCTCTCCTGTGTGAGTTCTTTGATGTTTAACAAGACCTGATTGATGATTAAAACATTTCCCACACTCTGCACATGAAAATGGCTTCACCCCTGTGTGAGTTCTTTGATGTTGAACAAGATTTGATTTCACAATAAAACCTTTTCCACACTCTGCACAGAAAAATGGCTTCTCCTCTGTGTGAATTTTTATATGTATAACAAAACTTGATATGTCATTAAAACATTTTCCACATTCTGAACATGAAAATGGCTTCTCCACTGTGTGAGCTCTTTCATGTTTAACCAGATTTGATTTGTCAGAAAAACATTTCCCACACACTGAACATGAATATGGTTTCTCCCCTGTGTGAGTTCGCTTATGTTTAACAAGACTTGATTTGTCAGTAAAACATTTTTCACATTCTGAACATGAAAATGGCTTTTCCCCTGTGTGAGCTTTTTGATGTTGAACAAGAATTGATTTCTCAGTAAAACATTTTCCACATTCTGAACATGAAAATGGCTTCTCTCCTTTGTGAGTTCTGTGATGCTTAAGAAGATGTGATTGCTGAGTAAAATATTTTCCACATTCTGAGCATGAAAACGGCTTCTCCCCTGTGTGAGTTCTTTGATGTAGAACAAGATTTGTTTTCCCAGTAAAACATTTTCCACATTCTGAACATGGAAATGGCTTCTCCCCTGTGTGAGTTCTTTGATGTTTAACAAGATCTGATTTGACAGTAAAACATTTTCCACATTCTGAGCATGAAAATGGCTTCTCTCCTGTGTGAGTTCTTTTATGTTTAACAAGACTTGACTTGTCAGTAAAACATTTTCCGCATTCTGAACATGAAAATGGTTTCTCCCCTGTGTGAGTTCTTCGATGTTGAACAAGATGTGATTTCTTAGCAAAACATTTCCCACATTCTGAGCATGAATATGGTTTCTTTCCTGTATGAGCTCGTTGATGTCCAACACCCCTTCTATGACCTTTATTTAGCTGAACATCCTGTGATGACTGAGAAGACAGGACCTGTATATAAGGATGAGATGACAGATCTTGGCTGTGAAGGGCTGAGGGTGTATCTGGGATAATGGAATGTTCTTCATATGTATCTTGTGTGATATCATCATCTGCTTTATAATCTGAAGATATAAGATTCTCCTCTGATCTCCTGCTACAAGAATCTGCAGAGAATAACACAGATTTTATTATCAGTATTAACCCCTTAACAACCCAGATAACTTTAAGCTTTTGCATTTAAATTTTTTCCCCCTCTCCTCAGAGTCATAACTCTTATATTTTTACATAATTTGAGATCTTGTTTTTTGCGGGACCGATCTTTCGTTGTTATGACACCCTTCATTCATTGTGTGGTAAAATTGTTTTTCAGGTGACTACGATCACAACGATATCTAATTTACATAGTTTTCTTTATGCTTTACTGCTTTTCTATAACAATTACAACAACAAAAAATTATTATTGAGGAGGGGGTTTAGTCATTGGATTGCTCATACAAATTAATGCAGCATAAATACTGCACTGACCCATTAGATCCGTCCATAGACAGGTTGTATCAATAGCAGAGTCCTGGCAGTGACAAAGGCTTCGGGCTGACATAATAATGGATCACATCCGCGTGATTCCTTCGTGAGAAGCCAATTTGGTGTGAGGTGCAAACTTGCGCCCCATGTAAACTTGCTTCTGCTCCTCCCCTCAGATTTCCGAAACTAGAGCTGGGGGGAGGGAAGAGCGAAGACAGAGCGGAGAGATACGCGCCTCCCTCATATCCTCTCCCTCTGCTCCACCTCAGAGAACGCAGGTTTGCACGGGCAGAGCAGGGGGAGAGATCAGGTACATATGACTCCCTCCTCATCTCCCCTTCTCAGCCCCGCCTGAATTCTCCCGACGCGGGTTTCCATGGGCTGCGAGGAGGTAGTCATATGTACCTCCTCTCTCCTCCTGCTCTGCCCGTGCAAACCTGTTTTCCCCAAAAATCATCCCCAGTTCTACACCTCCCCCCCCGCTTTTGACAGCTGTGAAAATCTATGTCCAGGGGGCTGTGGGAATCCCTCTCTTCCTAATGGAGGTGCATGAGAATCTACATCCAGGAGCAGGCCTGTGAGAATCCCTCTCCTGCCGAGGGAGGTGCATGAGAATCTACATCCAGGAGCAGGCCTGTGAGAATCCATCTCCTGCCGGGGGAGGTGCATGAGAATCTACATCCAGGAGCAGGCCTGTGAGAATCCATCTCCTCCTAATGGAGGTGCATGAGAATCTACATCCAGGAGCAGGCCTGTGAGAATCCCTCTCCTGCCGGGGGAGGTGCATGAGAATCTACATCCAGGAGCAGGCCTGTGAGAATCCATCTCCTCCTAATGGAGGTGCATGAGAATCTACATCCAGGAGCAGGCCTGTGAGAATCCCTCTCCTGCCGGGGGAGGTGCATGAAAATCTACATCCAGGAGCAGGCCTGTGAGAATCCATCTCCTGCCGAGGGAGGTGCATGAGAATCTACATCCAGGAGCAGGCCTGTGAGAATCCATCTCCTGCCGGGGGAGGTGCATGAGAATCTACATCCAGGAGCAGGCCGGTGAGAATCCATCTCCTGCCGAGGGAGGTGCATGAGAATCTACATCCAGGAGCAGGCCTGTGAGAATCCCTCTCCTGCCGAGGGAGGTGCATGAGAATCTACATCCAGGAGCAGGCCTGTGAGAATCCATCTCCTGCCGGGGGAGGTGCATGAGAATCTACATCCAGGAGCAGGCCTGTGAGAATCCCTCTCCTGCCGGGGGAGGTGCATGAGAATCTACATCCAGGAGCAGGCCTGTGAGAATCCATCTCCTGCCGGGGGAGGTGCATGAGAATCTACATCCAGGAGCAGGCCTGTGAGAATCCATCTCCTGCCGGGGGAGGTGCATGAGAATCTACATGCAGGAGCAGGCCTGTGAGAATCCCTCTCCTGTCGGGGGAGGTGCATGAATATCTACATCCAGGAGCAGGCCTGTGAGAATCCATCTCCTGCCGGGGGAGGCGCATGAGAATCTACATCCAGGAGCAGGCCTGTGAGAATCCATCTCCTGCCGGGGGAGGTGCATGAAAATCTACATCCAGGAGCAGGCCTGTGAGAATCCATCTCCTGCCGGGGGAGGTGCATGAGAATCTACATCCAGGAGCAGGCCTGTGAGAATCCATCTCCTGCCGGGGGAGGTGCATGAGAATCTACATCCAGGAGCGGGGCTGTGAGAATCCCTCTCCTGCCGGGGGAGGTGCATGAGAATCTACATCCAGGAGCAGGCCTGTGAGAATCCCTCTCCTGTTGGGGGAGGTGCATAAATATCTACATCCAGGAGCAGGCCTGTGAGAATCCATCTCCTGCCAGGGGAGGTGCATGAGAATCTACATCCAGGAGCAGGCCTGTGAGAATCCATCTCCTGCCGGGGGAGGTGCATGAGAATCTACATCCAGGAGCAGGCCTGTGAGAATCCATCTCCTGCCGGGGGAGGTGCATGAGAATCTACACCCAGGAGCAGGCCTGTGAGAATCCCTCTCCTGCCGGGGGAGGTGCATGAAAATCTACATCCAGGAGCAGGCCTGTGAGAATCCATCTCCTGCCGAGGGAGGTGCATGAGAATCTACATCCAGGAGCAGGCCTGTGAGAATCCATCTCCTGCCGAGGGAGGTGCATGAGAATCTACATCCAGGAGCAGGCCTGTGAGAATCCCTCTCCTGCCGGGGGAGGTGCATGAGAATCTACATCCAGGAGCAGGCCTGTGAGAATCCATCTCCTGCCGGGGGAGGTGCATGAGAATCTACATCCAGGAGCAGGCCTGTGAGAATCCATCTCCTGCCGGGGGAGGCGCATGAGAATCTACATCCAGGAGCAGGCCTGTGAGAATCCATCTCCTGCCGGGGGAGGTGCATGAAAATCTACATCCAGGAGCAGGCCTGTGAGAATCCATCTCCTGCCGGGGGAGGTGCATGAGAATCTACATCCAGGAGCAGGCCTGTGAGAATCCATCTCCTGCCGGGGGAGGTGCATGAGAATCTACATCCAGGAGCGGGGCTGTGAGAATCCCTCTCCTGCCGGGGGAGGTGCATGAGAATCTACATCCAGGAGCAGGCCTGTGAGAATCCCTCTCCTGTCGGGGGAGGTGCATGAATATCTACATCCAGGAGCAGGCCTGTGAGAATCCATCTCCTGCCGGGGGAGGTGCATGAGAATCTACATCCAGGAGCAGGCCTGTGAGAATCCCTCTCCTGCCGGGGGAGGTGCATGAGAATCTACATCCAGGAGCAGGCCTGTGAGAATCCATCTCCTGCCGGGGGAGGTGCACAGCTGCTCACACAGCCCCTGGACGTAGATTTTCACAGCTGTCAAAGTCTATGTCTGGGAGCGGGGGAGGGAGGTGCAGAACTGCGTCCTGCACAGCTTTGCCTTCCCCGTTCCCTCGCTGTATGTTCGGAAATCTCCGGACACGTGAGGGGAAAGGCTGACACAAAAATGCACAGGGCGCAGTTTTGCACCTCACACCGGAACATTGCTCAGGGATGTGGAATTCCTATCACCCGACGCTCGAGACATGCAGTTCCGGGCGCCGGGCAGGTGAATTCTTCAGGTCTTTAGCCCAGCTTCGGGCAAGCAGGGCCGGACCTGAAAGCTACCAATAAGCACGGCAGTGCACCTCACGGCGGCGCTCACAGGGGAGTATGGATCGGGCTCCCGACTCGTGACCGCTCCCGTACTCTGCAGCCCCCGGCTGTTCTCAGTAGCCGGGGCCGCCGCTAATAGCCAGTATGCGGTGATCCCGATCTCCGCGGCTGGCTATTAACCCTTTAGATCACCACTGTCAAAGCTGACAGCGCGTCTAAAGAGACATGTGAATGTGCTCCCTGGTGTGCTAGATCGCACCCCCCCCCCCCCCCCCCCCCCCGCAGCACGTGGGCTTACCTCTGATTCCCTGCTGTACCGCGGCTGTCCCGTGGCTCTGTCATTGATAGATCCTGGCTGGACTAGGCTCTATCAATGGATTGCAGAGCACACAGATTCAACAGAACTCTATTGACCTGTATGAGGTATCTAATGATTCCTCCTAAAAGTCCCCTAAGGGACTAATAAAGTGTAAAAAAACAAAAAAAACTATGTATTTAAAAGACACACATTAACCCCTTCCATATTAAAAGTTCAAATCACCCCCTTTTCCAATATAAAAACATATAAACATAATAAAAACAAACATATTTGGTATCACAGTACAAACTATTAAAATATAACATTATGGGCAACAAAAAGCCCAGAATAGCAAGACACATTCTAACTAGGCAGAGGGATGCGGGTGGCCTGGCAATGCCTGACTTTATTACATAGCCACCTTGGTCTCTGTGCTGGTGGGGGGGGTGGATTCTGGGAACATTGGAGGTTCCATGGGTACACATAGAACATTCGCTGGCCTTGCCATACACCTTGAAAGACCTGTTGCAGTTGCCGTTCTGGAACTTACCACCTCCTAAAGACATCTGCCCAACGATGTCGGCTTCTATCAGAGCTTGGACAATATTCCACAGAATGTCTGACACAGGAGTACCCCCCCAGGCATCTAGTATATCCATCACCCTTCTGAACGCACTGCTTCCACATCCTGATTTAAGGGCTTGGATAGATAAAAGTTTGGCCTCAGTAGGGGACATTCACTCATCCAATTCTCTATTGACTTTTGGAGATATCTGAGCAAAATTCTCACTGCCAACTGCTGATTTCTTTAACCCGTTCAGGACCCATGACGTAACGTTACGTCCCGACACCCTGGGTCTTGAGGACCCATGACGTACTGTTACGTTATGGGCAGTTCCGGTCCCCACCGTGCGCCAGGCAATCGTTCAGCAGGCATCCCGTGCAAATGCCCAGGGGGGTCCCGGGACCCCCCCATGTCGGCAATCGCAGAAAATCGCATGTCAATTCAGAGTTGCGATTTTCTTCTATTTCGGGCTGATCGGGTCTCTGGTGACCCGATCACCCGGAAAATTGTGATGATCTGACCTGTCAGTGACAGCCCAGATCATCTTGCAGGGTAGGAGTGAAGTCGCAATGCTGCGATTTCCTCCCATCCCCTGCCATTGGTCAGAATTGATTCAGACCAATGGCAGAGCAGGACAGTGGGTTGCCATGGCAACCCCCGTTCTGCCCACCCCTGGATGTCGAGGGGATTGTGGGAAGAAGATGGAGGCCGGGTACCTTACCCGAAGATGGCGTGGAGACCGAAGATCCTCCTGGAGACTACGGAGATCCCGACTCAGGTAGGGAGACACGTGGGGGGGGGGGGGAAACAAAAGTGAAAGTAAAGTGATCTTTACTGTGGCAACCACTAGGAAGGCCAAACTGCAACTCCCAGCATGCCCAGACAGCCAAAAAGGAGTTGTAGTTTTGCAACATCTGGAGGGTCACAGTTTGGGGACCACTATTACAGTGGTGCCCAAACGGTGGCCCTCCAGATGTTGCCAAACTACAACTCTCAGCACGCCCAGACTGCCCAGGCATGCTGGGAGTTGTAGTTCTGTAACATCTGTCCCTTCAGATTTTGCAATTTTCATGAAATTTTAGAAAATTGCTGTTCTACTTTGAAGCCCTCTAATTTTTTCAAAAAGTAAAAATATGTCCATTTTAAGATGTCAACATAAAGTAGACATATTGTATTTGTGAATAAAAATAAACTTTATTTGTTATATTCATTTTCCTTACAAGCAGAGAGCTTCAAAGTTAGAAAAATGCAAAATTTACAAAATTTTCATGAAATTTGGGAATTTTTCACCAAAAAAGGATGCAAGTAACGCCGAAAATTTACCACCAAAATAAAGTAGAATATGTCACGGAAAAACAATCTCAGAATCAGAATAATAACTAAAAGCATCCCAGAGTTATTAATGTTTAAAGTGACAGTGATCAGATGTGCAAAAAATGGCCTGGTCCTTAAGGGGTTAAATATCTCCAAGTCTGACACCTGCTGGGGGATTACACCCCTTGGGGCTCAAACTAGATGAATTAGCATGCCTCCACATATCCTCCTCATGTAGGGGGCTGAAACCCCTTTATGCTGCCTTGCTTCGGGACGTTGGCTGTGGGAAAACTCATCTGATGCGTAGTTGGGAACGAGACTTGCAATCTGAATATTCAATTGATGAGTAACAAAAGGCATTTAAAATGTCGCGTTTATACCTCAAATGTACCTCACATATTGAATCTGTCACCAAAACCCCATTCCGGTGGTATTACACTCCAGACCGTCTTTCTTTAATGTACCCTTCAGCCTCGGACAGATGTTGGAGGGGTTGCGGGGGTGGGGGATCCTTGCTACATATACTTTGGTTGTGTCCCCTAATACGACATTATTGGGAAAATTGCAAAGAATTGCTATGAAAAGTTCTCCCTGGGCCAATAGTGTGGACCCTGCGACCGGCCCTTCTTTTCATTGGGATCTCTGATATGCCACCAAATAGTAGAGCCCTCATGTGTACAATATGTGCTGTCGCTAAGAATATTCTGCTCCATAAATGGAAATCGGAGGCAGTTCCAGATTTTGCAGCCCTCCAACTAGAAATGAATCCTATGTGCGTATATGAAAGAATTATCTCCTACGGGAACGGCACTCACCCGGCCTTTCTCAACAAGTGGCGGCTCTGGTTCCAATCCCCCTTCACTGTGAAGGATTAATAGTGAATATTTGTGTTCTTAGTAACATTAGGTTTCTCTCCCCAACACCTTAGACCATTGCTTACCTCTTTTACCGCAGCTATGCACAAGGTTCTTCTTCTTCTTTTTTTTTCTAGCACATGTCCTCTATATTGTATACACGTAGGATATACGATTATTCACCCATTTTGTTTTTGTGTTACTACTGTTCATTACTGTTTATGTACCATCACCCTTACCGGGATCTCCTGGCCTGTTGTATAACTTTGAAAAATGCTTAATAAAAACTATTTCACAAAAAATATATAACATTATATATCCCCCTATGGTAAATCACAAATAAAAAAAAACACAGAATTACAATTTTTATAATTTCCCAGAAAAAAAGTTAAAAGCGATTAAAAAGTCAAATCAATACCAAAATGATACCGATACAAAAAACTAGATTATGGCGCAAAAAATGAGCCCTCATACAGCCCCATATGCGGGGGGGAAAAAAAGCTACAGGGGTCAGAAAATGGCAATAAAAAAATAATTCTAAAAGTTCAGA